>NW_006408565.1:19224797-19235918 GCF_000296735.1 Chrysochloris asiatica | reverse complement strand
GACAGCATTTAACACAGTAACGTCTCTAGTGCTTACTTTGAACACAATTATTAGGAAAGGAAAAGTTGGTAAAGAGTCAGTGAAAACAAAACCCTCATTGAGGTGGATTCAAGCAACAGACACAATGGACTTAGTCATAACAACAATCATGAAGATGGTGGTGGTGGTTGTTAAGAGACATTGAGTGGGTTCCAACTCATAGAGACCCTGAGGAGTGGCCGATGGGTTTGAATTGCCGACCTTGTGGTTAGCAGTCCAGTGCTCATCCTACAGTGCCCCACCAAGACTTCATGAAGCTGGATGGTGTGGTGGTGATGGTAGTGGTTGTGTGCCAGAGTCAATTCTGAATCATGGTGACTCTGTATAGGAATTAAAGCTTTACAGGGGCTGAACACCTCATCTTTCTCCTGCAAAGTGGCTAGTAGATTCAAACTTCTGACCTTGCAGTTAGCAGCTCTACTCACAACCCACTACGCTACCAGAAGATGGCACAGGCGTAGGCAATATTTTGTTCTGTTATACATAAGTTCATCATGAGTTGGAGCTGTGTTGATGGCAACAAGAACCCCCAGTCCTAAACTTCCAAGTCCTCCAGCTTACAGATCTAAGTCTCCAAGACAATGACTCAGTCCCTGTTTACCCTTCATTCCTGGTATCAAAAATTCAAGGTTTTCTGGTAGGAGGAAAGCAGGGGGTTTTGCATAAACTCTTGGCACTGAGTTTGCAGTACTGTTTTAACACCTTCCAGCAGAGGGCGCTGTGGCTATGCATTGCCTTCCAGTCCAGGGTCTGCTGATAAATACAGAGACATTTGGGGAAAGAGCACTGGCTGGGATGAAGGGAAACTTCCAAAGCAATTCCTGTCACCAGTCAACAGTCTTTCTTCTCTGCTAGAAACAGGTGATTCGTGATAGCTAGGAAACTCACTGAAAGGCTGTGCCAGACCCTGGGCTAGCTCACTTGGGGCTTCGAAGAAGGTACAACTTGGTCCTTTCCTGCTCAGCCCACTCCTTCTCTACATCATGTTAGTATCCCTTCTGCTTCAACTATGCAAAGCCCACTTCTTCCAGGAAGCCTTCCCAGACCTCCTCTCAGCAATGTCTTCTTATGGGATACTCTCCTATCAGACTGGGAACTCAACAATCAGAAGTGGAAGTCTCTCCCAGGGTAAAGTTTGTATAACTATAACCCTCACAGACTGAAGGCTTTCCAAGAGAAGAGATCGTATCTCCTCCACCAGATTGGGGGGGGGGGGGGGGGTTGGTTTCAAAACAGCACTGTGTCTCCTCCATCAGACTGTGCTCTCTTGAAGGCAACCCCTCAGTGGCTCCTGTGTTAGGACTCTGTCCAGGGACAATGACCAGGTTAGGGACACCTCTCTTCCCTACTTCCCTAAGAGGAAATCTGACATGGGCCTAAGTCCCATAAGCTTTGCAGACTGGACAAGAGAGAGAGGTGGAATTTGTCAGGCAAAAGATCTCCACTTGGGGAAGGAAGAGCAGAAAGGGGACAGATACAATAGATTTGCTATCTGCACTGAAATTTTACCAACTGTTATAGCTCCTTCCGTCCATCCACACTGGCCCCCAAGACCCTGCCCCCAGGCATCATTTGTCACAGCCTCCTCCCTGCTCTTTGCCTTCAGTTTGCACCTTTGTGTGCAACATCCCCACTACAGCCAGAAGCAGCCCTTCAAAAGCCTTGCAGTGGTCCCCCATGCCCCACCCCAAACTCGGCCTGACATTCAAGATGCTTTACCATCTTGCTGAGTGGAGATTTTCAATCTCATTGCTTTCACTTCCTGCATACCCCAACCAAGGTTTGTTCATTCAAGAACTACGAATTGAGCTGATACTTCTAAATGATGGGCCCTGTTCTAGACTCTGGGGATACAGCAATGAGCAAAAGAAAGTCTCTGCTCTCGTGAGGCTTATGTTTGAGCAGAGAGCCAGACAAGAAGCACAAAAGCAAGTAAATATATACTTAGTGCATAAGTCTGCTGAGTAGAAAATCTAGCAGCATTAGGGGAAGGGAGTAACAAAGTGGAGGGTACTATTTAACCTAGACAAGTTAGAGCAGATCTCCTGACAAAGTATGACAGTGGAGTACAGAGTAGAGTCTCTGTGTGCCTCAAACAAGCCTTTATGTCTCTGCCATGTTTTCTTTGGTGTGGCACTATGGGATAAGCGCTGAACCGCAAGGTCGGTTTGAGCCTCAAGACCAGAGGAACTGACAGCACTTAACAACAACAATAACAATGAGAAACATGTTCCAAGAACAAACTCCTGTCATTCTGCAAAGCTCAATGCAGATCCCACCTCCCCCAGGAAGCTTTCTGGGACACACAAACCCAGCCTCTGCCCCCACATTCCTTTGCCTGTACTCTGGGTAATAGCTGTTACACTCGTCTCTTCTCGGGAATATTGTTTCACAGTTGGGTGACCATGTGTCTTTTCCATCAGAGTGTGAGAAATCTACCTGGATCTTCTCTGGGTCTCCGCAGTGCCCAGAACATCCTAGATGCTCAGTGTATGTATACTAAAGTAGGTTGAGCCTATTGTTCTATCTTTAGTGAAAGAAACACTCATTTATGGGTTCTAAACGAGTCCTGGTGTGGCATTGTGGGCTAATGCGTCAGACTGTAAAGTCGTTTGAACTGCAAGATTGTCAGTTCAAGCTCACCAGCTGCTCCTTGGAAATCCTACACAGCGTCACTATGGGTCGGAATCAACTCAAAGGTACTTAACAACTACAACAAAACATCTTGCAAGAAGTCCTGTTGGAACAGTGGTTAAAATCACTCAGCTGCTAACTGAAAGGTCAGGGGTTCAAACCTACCAGCTGCTCTGCAGAAGAAAAATGTGGCAGATTGCTTCAATAAAGATTGCCCTCCTCTGTCCAAATACTCTGTCCTCACAGGGTCACTATAAGTCAAAATCTACTGGATGGCAACAGGCTTCTTTTGTTTGTTTGTTTAAATATCAGATAGAATTCTAAGGTTTTTCCATATATTTGTCCCATTTACTCCTCACAATTCTTGTCGTTGTTGTTGTTAAATGCCGTTGAGTCATTTCCAACTCATAGCAACCCTATACAGGGTTTCCAAGGAGTGGCTGGTGGGTTTGAACCACCAACCTCGTGGTTCAAACCGACTTTGTGGTCCAGTTCACAACTCTAAGAAGTATCATGATAGTGTTATAGATGAGGACATGAGGTTATCTAACCTGGCACCAGGAGTGGTAGTAGATTCCCTATGGCTTCTTCTGCTACAACAAAGGCAAGGAATCATATAGCTTTTGGAGTCCTGGTGTGGCACTGTGGGATAATGCACTGGAAACCCTGTTACAGGAGTCCTGGCGTGGCATTGTGGGTTAATGCTCTGGACTGCAAAGTCACATTGAACCTCAGAGTCGGAGATTCAAGCTCACCAATCACTCCTCAGAAACCCTATACAGGGTCACTATGGGTCTGAAACGACTCACCAGCACTTAAGAACAAAAACAATGAGGGGTCACTGTGAGTTAGAACCCACTCACCAGCACTTAACAACAGCAATGAAGTTAGAAACTGTAGAGGCAGAATTCAACTTAGGTCTGTCAACCCTGGGGCCAGGCATTCTCTGCAGGCATGCCTTCACTCATTCACAAGCAAAGGTGTCTTGAACATCTGCTGTGGTCCAGGCACTGCTGGGATAGACTCACTGAAACCAGAATCCTGGAGGGGAGAGCACTAGCACTGAGCTCAGCACTTTCTATGAGCTACAGGAGACCTGCTCTTCAAGCTTCTAGGACTGAGGCTCACTCCTTTCTTTCCCACTAAGTCTCCTCCTTCCCACCTCACCCCCAGAAGGCAAGTGTAAGCCAACTTCCTGTCCCTCCCCATGAAGGCTGCTGGTGACCAGGATGTTCAATCTACAGGAGGACAATCAGTAGCAAACCCTCCTGTCTCCACATCAACACCACCCCACCTCCCCTCCTGTTCACTAGGTCCCAGAGGTCATCACCTTCCCTCCATTATATTCTCCCCATCCCGCCCCCTTCTCCTGCCCTAGCAGGGGAAGCAGCAGAAAGGTCCTAGCTTGGGGGACCCAGGTCCCAGTTGTCCCTTCTGTGCACAGTCCCAAGACATCAGAGCTGGAAAGGGTGCTTGTTGTTGTTGTTAAGTGCCGTTGAGTTGATTCCGACTCATAGTGATCCTATATAGGGTTTCCAAGGAGCAGCTGATGAGCTTGAACCGCTGACCTTGCAGTTCAAAGGGCTTTGCAGTCTGGCACATTAACCCATAGCACCACACCAGAAACCCTATGAAGGCAGCTGGTGACCAGGAGGTTCAATCTACAAGAGGAAAATCATTGGCAAACCCTCCTGTCTCCAAACTCCCCTCCATTGTACAGATGGAGATACTGAGGCTTATGGGAGAGGGCTGTTACGTGGTCACTTAGGTCCTCAAACACCTGCCCGCCTCTGGATAAAAGAACTTACATTAGAGCTACTCAAAGGTGCTATTTTCAGAGAGGCCCCTGTGAAAATCTGTGTGTGTAGGTGAAGGCTAAGAGCTGATTCAGAAGGGAGGTACCTTCGCTGAAGGAGCCCAGGTCCTAGGGCAGCAGAGACACTAGATGGGAGACAGCAAGAGCTGACAAGAGGCTGACAGGAAGCCTAGGCATGAAGAAAATAAATCTTGTCACCCTCCCCTAATCCCCACCCCCTACAATAATAAAAAAAATGGGGAAGGAACAGGAGATCTTGCCTCGCTGTCCACACCTACCAACAATCAACTCATTTCAGGTTCATAGACTCTGTGTCCCTGGGCAAGTCCTTTCCCTGACTCCGGGCCTCCCTTTCCACATTCGTTAAAATGAGAGCTATGGATAATGCCCAAGTTTCCTTCCAATTGCTCCACATGCTGATTCCAGATCCATATATCTGAGGATGAAAGTGTCTTGGGGAGGGCCCCATTCCACCCCCAGCACCCATGAGCTTTTGTCAGCTGTCTTGGAGACAAAGACTCTGTTCTGGGTTAAAAGGCTCCCAGTACTCATGGGACGGGGTCCAGCATGGTTGCACCTTTTCACAGGGTAGGAAGCATGGGCTCTGGAAACCCAGGGATTGTGCCCAGATGACAGGAGTTTCCTGCAATCATAAACCAGGCAGATCACGAAAGTTCCACAGGCATCCCAACAGGTCTCTGCAGGCCTTAGACCCCGTGAAATGACAGCAGCCATCAGTCCGAGTGTGGGTCCAGCATCTGCTTCTCAGGAGCTGGGCTAGTTTCGCTACCTCCCCAGTCTAACCCTTTGGGTATCACAACACCTGCCCCCACTAGTTTGTTCACCTAGAAAAGTGGATTTGGCCCAGTGCAACTCACCCAAGAGGCCCCTGCACCTTGAACTTTAAATCAGTCTTTATTAACTGCCGTGGGAGGGGCAGGATCTGATTCAGTTGCAATTCCTGGCAGGAGGGGACAGAACTTTTGTGGTGACGCCAAGGCTGTGCAAATATTTAAATTAAACGAATAAATGCACGTAGTTAAGCCTCCTCTCCCAACCAACACTGCAGCCTGGGACTCGGCTGTGGAAACTCAGTAGGAGTGGGGGTGGGTGGGAGAGTGAGAATTTCTACCAGGCCACTCGTCTGGGTCTCGGCTGTGTTTTCAGTCCCTCATCAAGTTTCTCAGTCTGTCGTCCATCCTGCCTTATCTCTTGCCCCTAAGTCGCCCTGCTACTGAGGTCTCTCTTTGTCTGTCTTCCGGCTCCCCTCCCTCCCCTCTCTGACCAGTACCTCCTTCCCCAACCCCGCGCACGCTCCGCCTCTAAATCCAAGGAAGCCACATCTGTCTTAAACCCAAAATCCTGCCAATTAAACCGCTCCCTCGGGCTCCCGCGGTGGCTGCTGACGTCCGGAGAATTAGGCGAGGCGACTGAAGCCACCGCCTACCTGGCTGGGGTGGCGGGTAGTGACTGTCCCCTCCAGAGACATTGCGGCCGTCAGTCTGTTTGTCCATCGCCAGGCGAGCCCACGCAAGACCCAAGAACCGCCGGTCCGAATCTCACCGACCCTTCATCCCGCGCCCTAGCCTCGTGATCCCGGTCCCCACCCATCTCCAAGACTCCCACCTGGACTCCCTGCATGCCCCCCACCCCCTCTCTAGCTCAGCACGGATCCAACCCCTCGCTCCCCAGCTCCCCTAACTCTCCAGTTGCGCTCTCCCAGCACCCTCTGCGCCCCTACTGCGCAGTCCCCGTGCCCGCGCCGCCCCCACCACCCTGTGCCCTAACCGCACCCAGACCCCATTGCGCGCAGGATCCTGTTTCTCCAACTCGGAGCTACGGCGCTGGCTCTGCAACTACAAAGGCATTGCCGTGGGAACCGGGAGGGGGCACATTAAGAGCAATTAGCCTGCGCACAGTTGGCAGCGATACCTTAATAAATAATAGTCTGAAAGGCATGTAAATAAATATTAGAGCGCATTACGCGGGCAGGAGGCGCGGCACGGGGCCTGCGAGTTGGCTCTGAGACGCCAAGAGATTGGCATGTGCCGCGGCTGCTGGGGATCCCCGCTCCCTCAGGGGCCTGGGAGCGCTGCCAGGAGCTGTGCAGGTAGCATTGGAGGAGGATAGCAGAGAGACAGACACAGAAAGATTGGAAAAGAGAGAGAAAAAGAGGTGGAATGAAAGGGAGAGTCACCGAGGGGAGTGAAATGGAAAGGGGTGGGGAGTGGAAAGAAGAAAAGGCAGAGGACGCATAGGATTAAGAGGTGAGCGATCTGATCCCGCCCTCCTATTTGATTGGCTCTCTTCCCTAGGCCTACTTTCTAGACTCTCCTGTCTCTGACTGCTTCTTCTCAGGCTCGAGTGCTGGGCCCCTCTTCTTTCCCTCATCTTCAGGCCTGTGTGTCCCAGGGCCCAGATCTTGGGCCTCTCTGGCACTCCCTCACTCACTAGATGACCACATCTTTTATCACACTGAAATGGCATTCATATATAGAAGGCTGCAGAGGTTTAATTTCCAACCAGACAAGTCTCCTCCCAGCTAGAGACTCTAACCTAAGACCTTACCATGAACATCCATCCTCCTCTCTGAAACCAGCCTCATGCACCATCCTCCCTGGTTCAGCAAACAGCAACTCCATCCTTCCAGATGTTCAAATCAAAAAAACCTTGGAAGCATGCTAGTCTCCACCTCATATCTAACCCATCCTGTTCTCTCTACTTTCTGTTTCCAGAGCCCTTCCAGCCCTCTCAGCTCCACAGTGGCCACTTGGTCCTCTCATTTGGATTGTGGCAACAGCCCCACTGGACTCCCTGTGCCCCCCTTGGCCCCATAGTCTCTCTGTGGATAAAGAGGAGCTATAAAAAAGCACACAGACCATGCTGCTTCTCAGCAAAAGCAAAACCCACAAAATGGTCCACAGGGCTTACACAATCTGCCCTCCCTATGTTCTCCAAATACGACAAGTGGGTTTCCACCCTAGGATTTTGCGCTGACTGTTCTCTCCTCTCGAACACCCTTTCCCTAGATATCACCTTAGTTTAATCCAGCACCTCTATCAAGTCTTTGTTCAAGTGCTCCATTTTCTATGAAACTCACTATGGCTCTTCTGTTGTTATAAAATGCTGTGGAGTTAGTTCTAACACACAGGAACGCTGTATAGGGTTTCAGAGGAACAGCTGGTGAATTTCAACTGCTGACCTAGCAGTTCAAATATTTACACAGTATCCTACAGTACCATACCACATTGTTGTTGTTGTTGTCAGGTGCCATCAAGTCAGAACCGACTCATAGCGACCCCATGCACAGCAGAACGAAACAATGACCGATCCTGGGCCAATCTCACTACCGCCGCCACACTTGACACCATCAATGATGCCACCTGGCTGATCCATCTCGTTGGGGGTCTTCCTCTTTTTCTCTGACCCTCCACCTTACCCAGAATGACATCCCTCTCCAGCGACTGTTCTCTCCGGACAATGTGTCCAAAGTATGAGAGATGAAGCCTAGCCATCTTGGCCTCCAAGGAACACTCTGGTTGCACTTCTTCCAAAACAGATCTATTGGCTCTTTTGGCAGTCCATGGCACTTTCAGTATTCTCCTCCAACACCACAACTCAAAGGCATCAATTCTTCTACGATCTTCCTTATTCACTGTCCAGCTTTCGCATCCATATGAGGTTATTGAAAACACCATGGCTTGGGCCAGGCGCACCTTAGTCCTCAAGCTGACATCTCTGCTCTTCAATACTTTAAAAAGTTCCTGTACAGCAGATTTGCCCAATGCAATACGTCTATGTCATCTGATCTCTTGACTGCTGCTTCTGTGAGTGTTGATAGTTGATCCAAGAAGAATGAAGTCCTTGACAACTTCAATCTCTTCTCCATTGATAAGAATGCTGTTTATTGGTCCAGTGGTGAGGATTTTTGTTTTCTTTACATTGAGTTGTAATCCATACGGAAGACTGTGCTCTTTGATCTTCATCATTACCACCCATGAAACCCTCCTCTTCCTCATTACAGTGCTTTCTATCTTCTCTGTTGTCTTTAATCGCTTCTAATACACTACCTAACTTTTGTGTGTGTGTGTGTGTGTATCTTTCTCTCAATAGAAAGTAAGCTCTGTGAAAGCATGGATTTTGTCTGGCTGTTTTACTGTCTTGTTTTTTGCTTTCACTGTCATATTCCCAGTACCTAGAATGTTGTTGGCCCTGATTCATGGAGAACCCATGTACAGCTGAATGAAATACTGCACAGTCCTGCCTGACCCCATGCCATCTTTAAGGTAAGTTGCAGTTATAGAAGCAGCACTGGATTGAGAACCACTAGGTTGGCAGTTTGAGCCCACCAGCTGCTTTCTGCTCCCACAAGACTTACAGCCTTGGAAACAGGGTCACTATGAGTTGGAACTGATTGGACAGCAATTAACTACAAGAACAATTTTCAGAAATAGGTCACTGGGCCTTTTTTCCTAGTCTGTCTTAAGTCTGGAGGCTTTGCTGAAACCTATTCAATGCCATAACAACACATAAATGTTCACTGACAGATGGGTGGTGGTAATGCATGGTAAAGACCTAGCTGGGAATCAAACCCAGGTCTCTGGCATGGAAGGTAAGAATTCCACTAATGAGCCACCATTGCCTCAAATACCTAGTCTATGCCAGGAATATAGAAAAGATTCAATAAATAAGGGATGGTGCGAGGGTAGGAGGCTGGAAAGGAAGAAAAGAAAAAAGAAAGACTGTTAAGACATATGAACAGCAAGGAGCACAAGTGAGCATAATGCTTGGGGATACTGGTTGGAGCCTGGAGTGGCTTTGGCACTGGTATGTGTGAGCAGGTTCTTTACCAGCCTGGTGCCTAGGCCAAAAGCTGTATATCCCTCTCCAACTCTGCGGCAGGAAGCACCAGTTCCACTTCAGATCCCAGCTGGGTGTTGGACCCTAGTGCTTCGAGCTGTACTGCATGGGTAGGCCCCTGGTAACAACCACAGTAATTACTGGTTGTATGAGATTAGGGGATAATTATGCTTAATAAGTCCAAAAGTAATTACCACACAGGCTGCTTGCTGCTTTGGAAAACAGAGGGCCCCCAGTGAGCAGGAGCCAGGGAGTTGAGAAGGGGGAAAGTGGGTATCATAGAACATCAGGGGCACAGTTCCATTTCTACAACAGATTCTTGAATCCGCTCCATCAGGGGCCCCACCAGGGGTTTGCTCACCTTCAATGATGAGCTCAGTATAACACAGGCAGCTCTTTCCATCACTGGAACTCTACATATATAATTTTGCCTTCAGCTTCAGCTCTTCCTGATTGTGCTGTTTTTCACTCAACAGCTTAGCACATCCATAGGCACAGAACTAAACTATTATTTGTAAAATAACAAAAGTGTGTCATCATGTATATTGCCAAGGGTTTTCTTATTTGTTTCTCACAATAACATAGAGGCAAGTTTTCACACTAGTCTCACCTTGAAGAAACTGAGGCTCTGGGAAACCTAGCTCATAGCAGTGGTAGGTAGTGGAGTCAGAATTCATATTTCAATCAGGCTGATGCTGAAACCTATATTCCTAAGTCTGAAACCTTACTGTTTCATCTGCTTACAACTTCATCTGTGGAACCTGATTCCTGGGGCTGCAGAGAGGGGTGAACGTTTTCAGGACTAAGAATATATTACCACCACTCCTCTGTCCGTTTGGCATACTGTGGTTGCTTGCATATTGATGTGATGCTGGAATCTAGGTCACCAGTATTTGAAATACCAGCAGGGTCACCCATGAGGCACAGGTGTCAGAGGAGTTTCTAGACTAAGACAGACTAGAGGCAGACAACTTCTGAATGTTTAGTCACTGAAAGCCTTCTGAATAACAAGAGACCATTGTCAGATACAGTGCCAGAAGATGAAAGCATTAATAGCACCAGGATATTGTCAGCTATAGTGATGGAAGATGAGACCCTAGGTTGGAAGGCACTCAAAACAGTACTGAGGAGGAATTGCCTCTTCAAAGTAGAGTTGACAGTGATGATGCGAATGCAATAAAGCTTTTGAGACCTTCATTTGCTAGATGGAGCACAATTCAAAATAATGAGAAATAACAGCAAACATCCATTAATAATCAGAATTTGGAATGTATAATGTATGAGTCTAGGAAAATTGGGAAGTTGTGAAAAAATGAAACGGAACACATAAAGATAGATATCCTAGGCCTTAGTGAGCTGAAATGGACTGGTATTGACCATTTTAAATCAGACAATCATGTAGTTTACTATTCTGAGAACAAATATTTAAGAGTAATGGCATTTCTTCCTTCATCAAAAAAAAAAAAAAAAAAATCTCAAGATCTGTCTTGAATTATAACACTTTCTGTGATAGGATAATATTCACATGCCTACCAAGAAGACCAATTAATACCACTATTATTCAAATTTACATACCAACCTCTAAAACCAGTGACGATGAAATGAAGGACAACTACCAACTTCTTCAGTCTGAAATTGATCAAACAGGCAATCAAGATGTATTGATAATTACTGGCGATAGGAATATGAAGAGTGGAAAATTTGGCCTTGGTGATAGAAATGTTGCTGGATATCTCATAATGGAATTTTGCAAGATCAATTACTTCATTAAG
>NW_006408565.1:19199767-19215784 GCF_000296735.1 Chrysochloris asiatica | reverse complement strand
TAGGAAATATAGAGGTAGATTTTTTTTTTGACAAAAAGAGGACAGTAATTGATATTGCAACCCAGGAGCAGAGGTCCCTGGGACTATCAAGTGAGAAGAACAGAGAGCGGAATCGTACCCAGAGAGGCAGTGATGTCAGGGATGGAGACAGAGATGATGGTGTGGACAGATGGAGCGGCTACGGACACTGGACTCAAGAAGGGAGAATGGCTGTGTGCTGGCAGCTGGTGGGCAGGCCTGTGTGATGTACCCTTTGGTTACTTGGGGATTGTAATCATTGCAATGAAACAAAATGCAATAGAATGAGTGTCAAGTTGATGCTCTCCCATGTAAACCTCACAATAAAAACTTTAAAGAGGTGGTCATTCAAACAGAACAAGGGAACACTGAATGGTTTAAAATTAGGAAAGGTGTGTTCCAAGGGTGTATTCTTTCACCATATGTATTCAATCTGTGTGCTGAGCAAATAATCTGAAAAATTGGATTATATGGAGAAGAACACGGCATCAGGATTGGATGAAGACTCATTAACGACTTGTGTATGCAGATGATATAACCTTGCTTGCTGAAAGCAATGAGGACTTAAAATACTCAATGATGAAGATTGAAGATCTTCAGTTATGGGTTGCACCTCAATGTAAAGAAAATAAGAATCCTCACCACTAGACCAATTAATAACATCATGATTAAAGGAGTAAAGATTGTGGTTGTCAATTTTTTGCTTGGATCCACCATCAACACTCATGGAAGCAGCAGTTAAGAAACCAAATGATGTATTGCATTAGGCAAATCTGCTGCACAAGACCTCTTTAAAGTGTTCAAGAGCAAAGATGTCAGTTTAAGAATTAAAGCACACCTGACCCAAGTCACAGTATTTTCAATAGCCTCCTGTGCCTGTGAAAGTTGGACAATGAATAAGGAAGACCATAAGAATTGTTGCATTTGAGTTATGCTGTTGTAGAAAAATATTAAAAGTGCTATACACTGCCAGAAGAATAAAAAAATCTGTATTAGTAGAAGCACAACCAGGATGCTTCTTAGAAGCCAAGATGACCAGACTTTATTTCTCATACTTTGGACATATTATCAGGAAACAAGACCCTAGGGAAGGACATCATGCTTGCTAAAGGGGAGGAACAACAGAAAGGAGGAGACCTCCAATGAGATTGATTTGCACAGTAGCAGCAACAATGGGCTCAAGATAGCAGCAATTGTGAGGATGGCACAGGACCAGGTAGAGTTTCATTCTGTTGTACTTAAGGTTACTATGAGTCAGAATTGATTAGAAGGCACTTAGCTACAATAATATATGCATATGAAAACTGGACAATGAATAAGGAAGACCATAGAAGAATTGATACATTTGAGTTATGGTGTTGGAGAAGAATATTGCCATGGAGTGCCAGAAGAACAAACAAATCTGTCTTAGAAGATGTATAGCCAGAACGCTCCTTAAAAGTCAGGATGGTGATATTTCATCTCTCATACTTTGGACACATTATCAGGAGAAACCAGTCCTAGAGAAGGACAAAGTGGAGGGTCAGCAAAAAAAGAGGAAGACTCTTAATACGATGGATTGGCACAGTAGTTGCTACAATGGGCTCAAGAGTAACAATTGTGAGACAGGTGCAGTGTTTCATTCTGTTGTGTATAGGGTCACTATGAGTCATCACCAACTCAACAGCACCTAACAACAACAACAAGGAAGATATTAAAATGCAAAACCTTTAGGTTTGTCGCCATCATCTGGGTAGAGTCATTCCTATGATTGCAATGGCATGACACTTTGATGTCCATTTTCCCATTTTATCTTGACATTGACCCTGTTGAGACCTGCATGGTGCTACCCATCATTTATACATTAGGCAACTGGGACCATGAAAGTGGGAACAATTTGTTTAAGGTTGCATGGCTAGCAAAAGACAGGGCCAGGACGTTAATCCAGGCCTGGCTCCAAATCTTGTGCTTGTACACTACTCTACATTCCCTAAAGCCCCAGATCTACCTGTTCTAGTATCTGAGGAATCATGAACAAGGTCAGGCAAACAAAAATGGTAGAATTTCCCTCCTCTGGCATTAAAGCATAAGGAGGATCTCAGGTGAACCACGCTTGTTGACACCAATCCCACTGTCATCTTATTTGGTAGAATGTCCCATGCAACTATTTCTCCACAAAGGATTTTCATCTGGGTCCCAGTGTGGAAAAGAAGTGTCTGCAAATGCAAATACCACAATAAGGTCATGGGGGTGTAAGAACAGAAAGCAGAGAAACAGAAAACCACTCTAGCTCCATAACCCACCCATCTGCAGATCAGTGGGAGAGAAAGAGTGGAATTCACATCTCTTAGTGCCTGTGGGTTACAAGGGGGTCACAAATATAGAATCAGGAGGGAATGTGCACTCTCAAGTCCCCAGAGTAGAAAAAAAAAAAACATTATTGCTTCTGTAAAAATAATCAACACTCGCTAAAATCTGCTACTTAATATGAAACATATATCATGATTTTATTTTTTTCTGTGGCACTTCCAAACTCACAAATTGTTTCAGCAAATCAAGAATTCAATCATGGAAGAACAGTTATCTATTGAAAAGATGAGTTCGGGTTGGAATATTCAAATACTCTCCAAACTAGTGGGAGATTTTCCCTGGGAGATTTTCGAATATACAGAAGCCAGTGCTGATTCCAGAGGTTCTGATTCAACAGGTAATCTATAAGGCCTTGGAATCACAGTTTTAAGTGGGCTCCCTCCTCTAGCTCCCACCCGCAAAAAAGGAGATTCTACAACAGGGAAGAATTGGGTCTGGCACCACGTTCCAAGTACCCCGCGTTGTTTCAGCACCAGGGACAGGGGCACACACTTCAGTCTTTCCAATTCATTTCGTTGCTCTACCTAAGAGCAGCTTTTTAAAAAAACTGAGTTCTCTTATTTTTTTGGTGGGTGGGGAAAAGTGTAGTAACTCTGGTGGCACAGTGGTTAAGCGTTCAGATGCTAAGTGAAAGGTCAGTGGTTCAAATTTTGGGAAGAAAAATGTAGCCATCTGCTTCCATAAAGATTGTTGTTAAGTACCGTGGAGTAAGTTCCGACTCATAGTGACCCTGCACAGGGTTTTTGAGGCTGTAAATCTTTGTGGAAGCAGATAGCGTCATCTTTCTCCTGCGGGACGGCTGATACTTTTGAACGGCCAACCTTGAGGTTAGCAGCCCAATTCATAACCACTATGCTACCAGAGCTCCTTGTTGTTGTTAAGTGCCATTGAGTTGATTCTGACCCATAGTGACCCTGTATAGGGTTTCCAAGGAGCAGCTGTTGAGCTTGAACCACAAACCTTGCAGTTTAAATGACTTTGCAGTTTGACACATTAGCCAACAGCACCTTACAGCCTTGGAAAACCTATGGGGCAGTTCTTTTCTGTCCTGTTGTTGTTGTTGTTAAGTGCTGACGAGTCAGTTCCAACCCATAGTGACCCTGTATAGGGGTTCTGAGGAGTGACTGGTGAGCTTGAACCACTGACCATGCAATTCAAATGGCTTTGCAGTCTGGCTCATTAACCCACAGCACCACACCAGGGACTACAACTCGACAGTGACAAGTTTGGTTTTGATACAGGAAAGAGTAGACATTGTTGTTAAGTACCATCTAATTGGTTCCAACTCATAGCAACCCAATATAGGGTTTCCGAGGCTGTAAATCTTTGCAGGAGCAGAAAGCCTCATCTTTCACTTGTGGAGCCACTGGTGGGCTTGAACTACTGACCTTATGGCTCACAGTTCAACGTTTCTCCTATATAGTCACCATGCTTTGGCCATGCCATGAACGAAAAGTCAGTCCAGGGGAGAGTAGGCTGCTATCAGCGTCTCAGATGAGGAACCCTATCCCATACTCCCTCAGAAAAGACCTCTTGTTTTCACTTGATAATGTGGAAGAAGAGGGGGGGAAAGTCTGGTTTGACAGGCCTGTGTGTTAGTCTCGAGATTCCCCCTGGCTGATTGTGACATGTGTTTGGACCTGACCATGACGTCCTGAGTTCTGTGGCTGCTGAGGGCAAAGCTGGGAGATAAGCGAAAAGATTCTGATGACTCGGCTATTGCTTTTTTCCTCAACCTAACCCTGGTCTTGAAGCAGCAAATAATCTCAAATTAGCATTTCCTAAACTGTGGTCCTCAAAAGTAGGAGTGTCCTAAGAGGCAAGGTTTTGTGCATTAGGGGTACTATGGTGTCTTAGTTATCAAGTGCTACTGTAACAAAAATACACTAAGTGGGGGTCTTTAAAGAATAAGAATGATTTATTGTCCTATAGTTTTGGAGGCTAAGAGTATAAATTCAAAGCACCAGCAGGCCTATGTGCTATCTACTCTTGAAGAAGATCATTCCTCTTGTCTCTTTCAGAAGCCAGTTCCTGCAGCCCTGGCTTCTTGGCATTTCTAAACTTGTAAATGGGTTCTCACTTGGCATCTTCCTCCTATGTGTGTCTCTCTGTGTCTGTTCTCCCCTTTTTGAGAAGACACTAATCAGAAGGGATTAGGTTTATGACCCACCCTACTACTCCATCATCATCTTTTTAGCATAGCAAAAATAAAACTCTATTTCCAAACAAGGTCACATTCAAGGTCACATTCATGGGTTCAGATTTCAACATATTTCAATTTGGGGACACAATTCAATTCATTGTTTTTAGGTTGTTAAATACCATTTAGTTGGTTCTGACTCATAGTGATCCTATGTACAACAGAACACTGCCTGGGCCTACACCATCCTCACAATCACTGCTATTTTTTATTCCATTGTTGCTGTCACTGAGTGAATCCATCTCATTGAGGTGTGTTTTTTTTTTTTTTTTTCGTTCCTCAGCATATGATAAAAACAAGCTTGACAATTATCAAGACAGATGAAGTCAAACATGCCTTTTTTCTACAGGACTTTCTGAGTCCTCTAGTATACTGCTATGAGTCGATTAATTCCAAAATGGCAGACAAGAGGTACTCAGTGTTTCTCAAATTTCATTTCATGGAACACCAATAGAACAGTTGACATTTATATAACACTTGGCCTGCTGGGTGGCACAAAAGGTTAAACATTCAGCTATTAACCAAAAGGAGTCCTGGTGTGGCACTGTAGGATAAGCACTAGACTGCTAACCACAAGGTCAGCAGTTCAAGCCCCACCAGCCGCTCCTCAGTAATCCTATACATGTGTCCTTATGAGTCAAAACTGACTCAACAACACTTAACAACAGCAACATTAGTCGAAAAGTTGTTGGTTCGAATCTATCCAGAGACGCCTCAGTAGAAAGCCCTGGCAATCTACAATCTACTTCAGCCACTGGAAACCCTATGAAATGCATTTCTGGTACATATAGTGTCACCAGGAGTCATCATTTTGTCAATGGCAACTGGTTTGGTTTTGGTTTATATAAACACTTACTATGTGTCAGGTGTTGGCCAACCAATTGGAGGAGATCCATATTTGTGCCCATTCCAAAGAAAGGTGACCCATCAGAATACAGAAATCATTGAATAATACCATTAATATAACGTGCAAGTAAAAGTTTGTGGAAGATTATTTAAAAATGGTGGCATTTTTGTGCATTGACAAACAGTGGCCGGAAATTCAAGTTGGATTCAGAAGAGGCTATAAAACTAGGGATATCATTGCTGATTTCAGATGGATCTTGACTGAAAATAAAGAATACCAGAAAGATGTTTATGTATGCTTTATTGACTATGCAAAGGCATACTACTACATGGGTCATAACATATTATAACATTATGAAGAATGGATATTCCAGAACACTTAATTATACTTATGAGGAACCTGTACATAGACCAAGAGACTGTCATTAGAATAGAATAAGGTGGGACTGATGATTTAAAATCAAGAAAGGTTTATGCCAGGGTTGTATCCTGTCACCATACTTTTTCAATCTACATGCTGAATAAAAAATCCAATAATCTGGATTATATGAAGAAAAAAATGGTATCAGGATTGGAGGAAGACTCATTAACAACCTGTGATATGCAGATGTCACAACCTTGCTTGCTGAAAGTGCAGAGGACTTAAAATACTGATGAAGATCAAAGAGCACAGCCTTGAGTAAGGATTACACCTCAGTGTAAAGAAAACAAAATTCCTCAACTGGGGCAATAAACAACATCATGATAGACAGAGAAAAGATTGAAGTTGTCAAAGACTTCATTTTGCTTAAAAACACAATTAATACTCATGGAATTAACAGTCAATAAATCAAAGGATGTGTTATATTAGGCAAACCTACTGCAAAAGACCTCTTTAAAGTGTTCAAGAGTAAAAGTGTCAGATTGAGGACTAAAGTTCGCCAAAACCCAAACCACGGTATTTTCAATCACCTCATATGTATGTGAAAGCTGGACAATGAATAAGGAAGACTACAGAAGAATGAATACATTTAAATTATGAAGGTGAAGAATATTGAAAGTACCATGGACTGCCAGAAGAACAAACAAATCTGTCTCAAAAGAAATACAGCCAGAATGTTCCTTAGAAGTGAGGATGGCACCACTTCATCTCTCATGCTTTGGACATGGTCTCAGGAGGAATTAGTCCCTGAAGAAGGACATCATTCTTGGTAAAGTGAAGGATCAGCAAAAAAGAGGAAGACTTGCAAAAAGATAGGCTGACATGGTGGTAACAATGATGGTCTCAAACATAGCAGCAATTATGAGAATGGTGCAGGGCTGGGCAGTGTTTCATTCTGTTGGGCATAGGATATCTATGAGTTGAAACTGTTCCAGTGGCACCTAACAATAGCAGCAACCATGTGCAAGGTGTAGAGGGCTGGCACAAAAAAGAAAGACTCTCAACAAGATGGATTGTCACAGTGGCTACAACATAACAAGGGTTGTAAGGATGGTACAGGACCAGGCAGTGTTTCGTTCTTCTGTACACAGGGTCACTATGAGTAGGAACCTTCTTAATAGCACCTAGAAACAACTAGTGCCAGGCACTTTTCTAAGATCTTTCCATTGATCTCAGTTAATTTTCATACCAACTCCATTTTGCAGATAGGAAAACTGTGATACAGAGTACTCGCCCATGACCACTAGACTAGTATGCTACAGAGAGGGGATTCAAACCCAAACAGACAGGCTCCAGTATCTATCCTTTGAACCACTTTTTCTCTGAAAATGGTTTTCTCTTCTTTCAACTTCCTGTCCCAATTTGAGTGCCTGGAGCAATTTTGAAAATGTTAGCCTAAATGAATGTTTATATAGTTTTGGAAACTTAGCGATAGATTTTTCCTGTTTAGTTTTGTTTGCTTTGGGCTAATATTCAGATTCCTAGAGCAAAGAACAAAAGATCAGATGATGGCAGGGTCCAATGTGGTTTGTTTTATTGTTTTGTAAAATTAGGGTTGGCTTTGTTGTGAATAAGGCAGACAATGGCTGCACTGCTAGCCACTTACTTATTGTTATTGTTGTTATGTGCCTTTGAGTCAGCGCTGATTCATAGTGACCCTGTATAGGGTTTCAGAGGAGTGGCTGGTGAATTTGAACCACTGACCTGATAGTACAAACTGACCTTGGAGTCCAGTGCTTTATCCCACAGTGCCACACTAGGACTCCAGCCACTTTCTAGTGGAAGGAAAATGACAGAAGATGAAAGGAGAAGAGAAGAGGTAAGAGAGAGAGAAAAGAACAGAGGAAGAAGCTTGAGAGCAAGAAAGAAAAAGGTGTAGCAGAGGAAGTGAGAAAAGAGTCTTGGGGTGGGGAGAAGAGAGGAGGATGCAGGGGAGAGATGAAGGAGGAAAAGAAAAGGGGAAGAAAAAACAGGGAAAGAAGGAAACTGAAGACCTCCTCCCCTCAGAGACATTATTCTGTGATGTCCCCTTAGTCCTCTTACCCCTTCCAGACTCCCATCCTTTCTCCTCTCTTCTCCAGCTGAGAGCAGCCTTGAGAGGCCCCCTCCTCCACAGCAGAGGTGAGACCCTTGTCGGGGGCAGTGCTCCCAGGATCAGAGCTCCAGGGCTGTCTTGAGAGCCCCTCCCACCCCCTGCATCCCACTGTGAGGCCAGCGCCTCCCTCTCCAGGCACTTCTTTTCCGTGCTGTTTCTCCTGAACAAGCCTGTACCTGTCACCCTCCACCAGAAGCCTCCACTTTCTTGTTCCCTCCCTGGAACTTCAAAAAGGCTTGCCACTGTTTCTCTCCAGTGGGTTCTCCCTCCTTAGGTGGTTCAGTCTGTTCCACAACTCAACTGTGCCTCTCATCTTCTCAGCTTAAAAACAAACAAAAAACCTGAAACATGGATCCTGCTTGTTTTTGTCACAGGAGCATCAGCAGCAAACTGGAGCATTGCTGGTGACAGTCCCTGCTCAGGGATCAGCCCTGGGGGGCTGCCTCGAGGACATCAGGGTGATGTCACCCCAAACTATTTCACGTCTGTCCCCATCCCCCAACTTCAAGTCTCTTGTGGAGACCAACTCCTCATGCCCAGCACATCCAGAAGGAAATTTGGGGCCAATGCTGCCATGGTAACCATGGTACCAGTGATGGTTATTCAACATGCTCAGGGTATGGAACTATATGACCTAGAATAAAAAATGAGAAGCAGCTAATGTTTTGGAAGGTACAATTGACTACATTAGGCCTGGATCTGGGTTCAGCAAAGTAGCGATCAAGCAAGTTACCTGCTCTCTCCGGTACTCAGTTGTCTGATTGCTAAATGACTCACCTGTTGTTGTTACCTGGTATCAACTTACAGTGACCTTCAACTCATGGGAACTCCACGCACACACAAAAAAAGAAACGCTGCCCAGTGATGCACCATTCCCATAATCCGCTGTGGATTGAATTTGTGTAATCCACAAAATTTCATTTGCTGTTTTTCATAAGTAGATTGCCAGACCTTTCTTCCTACTCTGTCTTAGTCTAGAAAGTAAGTGCTTTTTGGCGCTATAACAACAAGTCACCATTGGCAGATAGGTAGTGGCTGTGCATGGGGTGCGTTGTCCAGGAATTGACGTGGGTCTCTTACAAGGAAGGTGAGAATTTTACCACCAATGCCTCATGAGCACAGTAACTAGATAGATGTATGAAGATCCCTTCAACACACACACACACATCAGCTCTTGAAAGAAGATGAAGAAACTGTCAAAAGTACCATCAGCAGTTCTGTTTTAAATCATCCTCACAAAGCAGAAATCAGAAACATAAGGAAACTGGGTTCTTTCAACAAGCTAATTTCCCTTAGAAACAAACCACCCTCCCTGGGGTGCATTGCCAGGAGCCCATAATCCTTTTTCCATCCACCCCCACAAAAGCAGCAGCTCTTCCTTTGATACCATTATTCATTCCCCTTCCAGAAATCTATGTTCAGGGAGTCATCCTAAGTACAGAAAATGTTTGAACACAGAGATGCGTATCACAGCATTGTTTATAACAGATATATCTTGAAATTCATTCACATGTCCAACTATAGGAAAGTAGGGAACATACAGATTCTCAACCAAAGTATTACAACAGCCATTAAAACATATATTTACAAAGACATCATACTCACATAGAAAAATGCTTATGTTCTAATGTTAAGTAGAAAAAATGATACTGCATGAGGTATTAGTTAAGACTTTGTTTTTAAGTATCTAGAAAATATACTTGCCTTAGAATAAATACAATTTTATTTACTGACTTTTTCTTTCCAAATTGTCTACAGCTAGCTTATATTATTATATTGGGGGGGGAGGGGAAACTAAGATATCTTTCAAAGGTAGAGCTCAGTAGGAAGTCTCTGACAGTCCTTGGTTCAAATCTTGACGCTTACATTTTCCAGTCATGGACTTGATAATGCTTTCTCATATGTGGATGGTAATCCCATGTAATTCAGATGACTGGTGTGAGGATGGAGTGAGGCAATCAATGTTCCTAACGCAGAATCTGGCTCATACTAGGTGCACAGAACATAGCTGTCATAGCTGGGCTCCTTGGAGCCATCATTTCAGACCTGACTAGCTCCAGTGATCTTTCTGATTCATGTCCCCTGAGCATCAGGGGAGGATTATCCAATAAGCAAGGAAAGCATGTGCTTACTTGTGCTTTCTTACTAATCTTCAGTGAACAGTATCACATGAAGCACAAGTTAGCCCATGCTTACCTTGCTTATTGGGCAACCCCATCTCTGCTGACCAGTCTTCAGATTCTTCATGGTTTCCTGTTCAACCCCATGTAGAGACTCTCTTCCATCCCAAGCATCAATCCATCTTCAGATACCAGACTCCCTGGATTATGGATAAGGAGTTGCTTGGAAAGTTACTCAAGTTGTACAGCTGAGCTTGGACTCCCAGCAATCTCACAGAGCCTGGACAACTTCCCAATCTACCTCCATATCCCAGGCAGGGACAAAGGGTTATCTGACCCCAGCTGTTCTACAAGAAATACTCCAGGTCAGTGCCATTTTCATGCACTCTGCCACTTTGTCTGGGTCCTCTAAGGAGGAGGTCACAGCGATATCTCAGGGCAGAAACCGTTGGGACTGACTCAACCTAGGGTAAAGAGCACCTCTAGGTGAATCATCTGGCAGCAGCATCCTCATCCCCACCATCCCTGGTGACAGACATGTTTTACCTGTGATAATTCCACCATTTTTGGCACCTAAGATATAGCGAGAAGTGAAGAGCAGGCAAGAGAACAATGAATAATTTGTGGGAGCCTGAGGCAGTGACAGGCAGAAAGGAGCAGGCTAGAGCAGACTCTGAGATGTCAGCAGTGGGGGAGAGAAAGGGAATACCTGGTGGTAAAAGGCTGAGACCAATCCTCTGTCCCTTCCTTTTGCTCTCATTTCTCTTCTTTGTTCTTCCTCTTTTCTTCTGTCCTTCTTTTCCTTCATTTTATCCTTTCCTTCCTTTCTCCTTGCCTTCTTTCATTCTTTCCTTTACTCTTATTCATCCTTATTCAGTTAATGTGCTCTAAGCCTAAATTCCTAAACAAAACACAGGCCTGTCCTCAAAGCTCTGTTATTGTTAGCTGCCATCAAGTTTACCCTTGACTCTTGACCTACTTCAGAGTGAAACAAAACACTGCCTTGTCCTGCACCATCCCCACCATCAGTTGTGGAATGGGTTGCTTTGATCCAATTGGATTTTCATTAACTGATTTTTGAAAGTAGATTGCCAGGTCTTTCTTCCTAGTTCATCTTAGTCTAGAAGCTCCACCGAAACCTGTTCTGCACTATACCATGCAGGCCTCCACTGAAAAAAAAGTAGTGGCCACACATGAGGTACATTGGATGGGCATTGAACCTGGGTCTCTGTCACAGAAGGCACGATTTCTATCATAACCATCAATGTCCAAGGGTTAAGATACAACCCCATTATTCTACGATATTATGGGGGGCTCGAGAAAGTCAGAATTGATTAACTCTCTGAGGATATCCGGAAGGCTTCCCTGAGAAACTGCTCACCAGTAGAAGGATAAAATATTTACCCAGCAGGCAAGCAGAATAAAGCATCCGGAGAGAACCTGATGTGTGTAAAGGCAGGGTTGTGGGACTGGCCAGGGTTAGCAGATGGTGAGGAGATGGGGCCCCTGCAGGACTTACTGTAGAACAGGCATTTTCCCTTTTACAGATGGGGAAACTGACTCAGAGTGTCGAGGTCCTATGTCGGCTTCCAGCCTCGACAAGGAAGTGTGGGTGTCACGAAGAAGGGAGATCTGGCGGTGAAAGTGATAGAGAAAGAGAGAGACAAAATATATACAAAAAAGACAGACACACAGATATGATGCAAGCTGGTAGGTAGACAGATCTGCAAACATTTTGCCTAGCATTGCACAGCATTGCACAGCATTGCATGCAGAACTCACTCTACCTCAGCCTTTTATTCTCTTTTTTAGGGAGGGATTTGTTACAAAGGAAGGATGTAATTCACAAAGGGAGGATGTCACAAAGGGAGGATGTGATTAAGACAGGATACAGAACTGAAATGTGATTAATCATTCAAAACAGGACATAATGATTCACAGGAACAACTTTTAAGATATTTTCATAGTTTTTTCTTAACAATCTAACATTTTTATTTTTACAAAAAAAAAGGTTCAATCAAGCTGTTATATATTAACTTTTAGGCTTAAATGATCTAGAGTAGCGATGTGCAGTTTCTTAAGGATACATAACATAAAGCAAGGTTCCTGAAAGGAGCCAAGCTGTCTCTGTACACTTTGCAAACTTTTGTTTGTGAGCAAGATCTCAGGCACCGGGCTTCATTTATCTATACCTAAAATGCTTAATTGTTCTTAATTATCATATTCCTATATACTTTCAGGAGGAAGGAGAGCATCTGGGTTAAACTGATTATATTCAGAGGTGGTTTAATGGGGCTGCCACTGATCAACCCAGGGTCTGCGTATGCTGTCCCCAGCATCAGAGCAGTTACGTGACTCATCTAACACAGCCAGTAAGTAGCAGAGATGGGACTTGAATCCAGACCTATGTGACTCTAAAGGCCATCATCTCACAATTGACCATGATAAACCTCAGCTCAGTGATTCGCAGAGATGCAGGCCACCCCTGACAGGTGAATAATGAAGCACACTCCTGCAGTCTCCAGGAATACATGGTACTTCTCTTCTGTCCAGAGAGGCAAGGGCCTTCTGTCCTGTGAGTAGGAGGTCTCGCTGCTGCCCAGTGCCACATGGGAGGAGAAAGCATGTGAGGCCTTTGTTCCCTGCTTGGGGCTTTGTGCAGGTACTGGCTGGTAAGTACCTGTCCTGGTGCCTTCAGCAGCTGCTGAATGGCGGGTGGATCATGAAGCAGCCACCTGTTCCTAAGCCTCGTCTGGGCCTCTAGGAATCACAGAACTGCAGATGATGGGAGAGCATTGCCACCAAAGATCTGTAGGTGGTGGTGCTGAGCACCACCAAGAAGCAACCAGTAAGTGAATCCTGAGCCATCACATCCTCATCTCTAAAATGCAAATAATTGTCCCTGCCTCCTCCATACTGGCGGCTCTCCTTTGCTTGGCAAGGATGGGAGCCACCAGGGGTAAAGGACAGACTGAGGACTTTGGAGGCCTCGTCCTGCATCCAAATCCCAACTCCAACCCTTCTGTTGGCCTCACTTCTCTAAATCTTGGGTTTTTCATGTGTTGTTGTTGTAAGTGTGTGCTGTTGAGTTGATGGCAGAGTAGATCTGGCCAAAGGGTCTTCTGGGAAGCAGATCATCAGGACTTTCTGCAGCAGAGCAGCTGGGTGGGTTCAAACTGCCAACCTTTTGGTTACCATCCGAGCACTTTGCCATTGAGCCACCAGGGCTCCTTTCCTCATGTGTAGTATTTGGATAATAACATCTCCCTCTACATTTGCTATGAAACATACACAAAATAACACAAGTGCTAAACCAACTACTCTAGTTTCATCCACTCATTGATTCATCCATTCAAAGCCACATAGAACCTCATCTAGCTCCTTAAATCCTCTCAATTTTTCCTGCTACCAGGCATTTACCCATGTAGCTGTGCGCCAGTCTCCTTGGGATGTTCACTCCTGGTTTTACCTATTCAAGCCCCACTCATCCATCAGGAGTCCTGGTGTGGCATGGTGGGATAAAACACTAGACCGCAAGGTTGGTTTGAACCACAGACTCAGTGGTTCAGACTCACCAGCTGCTCCTTGGAAATCCTATACCGGGTCGCTATAAGTTGGAACTGACTTGATGGCACTTAACAACAGCAACAACAACATCCATTAGAAATATCTGGAATGCAGTGGTTCAAAGGCTGGATTCCAAAGCTAGAAGGTCTGGGTTCAAATCTCAACCCTACGATTTACTAGCTTAATATAAATAGACAATTTGCTCACAGTCTTCTGGTACCCCTGTTTCCCAATCTATAAAATGGGAATAATGAAAGTCCTTACTCCACACGGCTAAGGATAGAATCATTTAACATGAATGAAGTATTTAGAATAGTGTGCGGCCCTGGAAGAATTATGATACTAAATAACTGATACAACACAAATTAACGACTAGAGCTGCAATTGAAGATCGGTCCAGCCCAGCACCAGTTGCCACTGTTTTTCATCTCTGGAATCACTTCCCCCAGGAAGCCTCTGCTGGCTCCCAAAACCATCTCCAGTGCCTTGTTCCATGTCCAGGTCCCTGGGCAATACAAATAATTTGTGCTTAACTACTAATCTAAACGTTGACCATCCAAGCCCACCCAATAGCACCACAGAAGCAAGGCCTGGTGATCTTCTTCTGTAAAAATTATAGTCAAGAAAACAATGGCTATGGAGCAGTTTTACTCTGTAACACTCGGGGGTCAGGATGAGTCAAAAATCAACTCAATGGATATTCCATATTCTTTTAGCATATTCTTTTAGCATCCTCTACATCTTTGGGGAAGAAGTCAAAACTGCTTATAATGAATTACACTTCCATTTATGTAACTATTGGAGTCATGTCTGTCTTCCCCAGGAGAGAGGGACTATATCTTATTTCTTCTCACCAATGTCGCCCCCCCCCACCTCCATTTCCAGCACAATGCCTGGTACTTAGTGGGAGGCCAAACACATTTGTGGGATGAGCCAATATAGGAACCAAGTGTAACCTCATAGAGCCAGGTCATCTTTCCTCTTCCTTGAAGTAAACCTCAACATGACTCACAATCAAAGAAACATTAGCCTCATACCCAGAAACCATCCAAAGGCAAGGCTAAATCTTTATTGAAGTCTCTTGAGAGAATGTTAAAGGCAGAGAATGCATTCATAACTCAGACACAACATCTTAAACGCTCTCCTCCTCGCCTTCTCACCTACTCCAGCCTCTCCAGTCTGTTCACTTCAGGAAGGAGACCCAGGATGAATGATGCTCACTCATTTTTCTGATAAGGGATCTGGAACTTGCTTTTTCTAAGGGAAGGATCCCCTGGCCATGTGGAAGTGGAACCCCTTCAGGGTGAGGAAGTGGGAGCAATGAACTCTCAGCCCCCCTCTCCCAGGCTGACCGCGTATGCCTTGAGATCCCCTGGAAAGGTACAAAAGGAGGAGCAATCACATTGACTGCACAAACCAGCAGACGTAGAAAGAAGCTCTAGTAAGGGTGTCTCTCCTTTCATTCTTGGTAAATTTGGAGAACATACAACCTTCAAAGAATGTCCAACCCCACAGGGAATTTAAAATTGTTACCCTGTGCTTTCAGGTTCCTTACGTTCTCTGAGTCTTATTTTTCTCCATCAATGAAAGAGCTGCTGTCCATCAACAGATGAATTGGTAAATAATATGTATATGCACACAATGGAATATTCTTCCACCCTAAAAAGAATGAAGCGCTTGTGAATACTACAATGTGGCTGAACCTTGAGACATTACGCTAAGTGAAAAAAGTCAGACACAAAAAGACAAATTTGTTTGAGTCCACTTCCATGAAATACTATAGAATAAGCAAAAACAGAGACAGAAAGTAGAATAGAGCCTACCAGGGGCTGGAGAGGGACCTGGAAAAGGGAGTTAATGAGTGCAAAGTTTCTGTTTGGGTGTTTAACAAGTTTTGGTAATAATGGTGAAGGTTGCATAACATAGTAAATGTAATTGCCTTGCTGTTGTTAGGTTCCATCGAGTCAGTACCGACTCATAGTGACCTTATGCCCAGAAGAAGGAAACATTGCCCGATCCTGGGCCAACCTCACTACTTGTTGCCACGCTTGAGTCCATCGATACTGCCACTTGTCTAATCCATCTAGTTGCGGGTCTTCTACTTTTTCTCTGACCCTCCACCTTATCAAACATAATATCTTTCTCCAGCGACTGGTCCCTCCTGACAGTATGTCCAAAGTATTAGAGACAAAGTTTGGCCATCTTGGCCTCCAAGGAGTACTCTGGCTGCACTTCTTCCAAAATGGATCTATTGGTTCATTTGGCAGCCCATGGCACTTTCAATATTCTCCTCCAACACTATAACTCAAAAGCATCAATTAGTCCACAGTCTTCCTTATTCACTACCCAGCTTTCGCATACATATGAGGTTATTGAAAATACCATGGCTTGGGTCAGGCGC
>NW_006408565.1:19182815-19198898 GCF_000296735.1 Chrysochloris asiatica | reverse complement strand
GTTTCTGTATTACCTTTAGCAGAACTTTACTGGCATGGGATATCAAAGATATTGTCCGATGATTTCCGCATTCCATTGGGTCACCTCTCTTTGGAATGGACACAAATATGGATCTCTTCCAATCAGTCGGCC
The DNA here is from genome assembly GCF_000296735.1 of Chrysochloris asiatica. Lineage (NCBI taxonomy): Eukaryota > Metazoa > Chordata > Mammalia > Afrosoricida > Chrysochloridae > Chrysochloris > Chrysochloris asiatica. The sequence goes on along the minus strand of NW_006408565.1, from coordinate 19,198,766 downwards.
AGATAGTTGTCTTTCCAAATTTCTTGGCAGAGATGAGTGAGTACCTCCTGTGCCGCCTCACTTTCTTGAAAGATTTCCATTTTTATTCCATCAATTCCTGGTGCCTTGTTCTTTGCCAATTTCTTCAATGCACCTTGGACTTCCCCCTTCAGTATCATTCATTGGCTCTTGATCATATGCTACCTCTTGAAACGTTTGAACATTAACCATTTCCTTTTTGTACAGTGACTCTATGTATTCCTTCCATCTTCTCTTGATGCTTTATGCATCATTCAGTAATTTGCCCAGAGAATCTTTCAATAATGAAAGTTGAGGCTTGAATTTTTTTTCTTCAGTTCCCCTAGCTTGAAAAATGCTGAATGTGTTCTTCCTTTTTGGTTTTCTGATTCTAGATCTTTGCACATTTTGTTGTAATATTTGTCTTTATCTTCTCGAGCTGATCTTTGAAATTTTCTGTTCAGCTCTTGGACCTCCTCATTTCTTCCATTTGCTTTAGTATCTCTATGCTGGAGAGTAAGTTTCAGTGTCTCTTCTAACATCCAATTTGACCTTTTCCTTTTTTTTTTTTGTCTTCTCAGTGACCTTTTGCTTTCTTCATGTATGATGTTCTTGATGTCATCCCACAACTCTTCTGGTCTTTGGTCTTTAGTGTTTAATGTATCAGATCTGTTCTTCAGATGATCTCTAAATTCAGGTGGGATATATTCAAGGTCATATTTTGGCTCTTGTGGACTAGTTTTCATTTTCTTCAGCTTCAGTTTGAATTTGCCTATGAGTAATTGATGGTCTGTTCCACAGTCTGCCCCTGGCCTTGTTGTCACTGATGTTATGGAACTTTTCCATCATCTCTTTCCACAGATGTAGTCAGTTTTATTTCTATGTATTGTGTCTGGTGAGGTCCATGTGTATAGTGATTTCTTATGCTGTCTAAAGAAGGTATTTGAAATGAACAAATCATTGCTTTTGCAGAATTCTATCATGTGCTCTTGATTTCAGATTGAAGAAGTTGGTAGAATTCTTCTATTTTATCCTCACTGGCTTCTGTGGTTGGTGCATAAATTTGAATAATAGTGGTATTAACTGGGCTTCCCTGTAGGCACATGGATATTATCCTATCACTTATAGCATTGTACCTCATGACTGATCTGGATATGTTCTTTTTGACAATGAATGCAACACCATTCCTCTTCAGTTTGTCATTCCCGACATAGTAAACCATGTGGTTGTCAGATTCAAAATGGCCAATACCAGTCCATTTCAGCTCACTAATGCCTAAGATATCAATGTTTATGTGTTCCATTTCATTTTTGACAACTTTCAGTTTTCCCAGATTCCTACTTCGTACATTCCATGTTCTGATTTTCAGTGGATGTTTACAGCTGTTTCTCTTCATTTTGAGTTGTGCCCCATTAGCAAATGAAGGTCCTGCGGGCTTTTCTCCCACGGGCTTTACTCCATTCACATCATCACGGTCAACTCTACTTTAAGTAGCCAGTCGCATTTTGAGTGCCTTCCAATCTGTGGGGCTCATTTTCCGGCACTATATCTAACAGTGTTTCTGTGCTATTCATAAGGTTTTCAGTGACTAAATATTCGGAAGTAGTTCGTCATTCCTTCTTCCTAGTCTGTGTTCGTCTGGAAGCTCATCTGAAACCTGTCCACCACGGGTGACCCTGCTGGTATTTAAAATACCGGTGGCATAGCTTTCAGAATCACAGTAACTCACAAGTCACCACAGTATGACAAACTGACAGACAAGTGGTGGTGTAATTACCTAGTTGCACTGAACTGTATAACTAATATGGAAAATGTTATGTTACATGTATTTTATCACAATCAAAATTTTTAACTGGGGGGCGGAGGGAGTTGTTAAATTCCCTTTCAGATGGAGACCATGATAGTTATGGTCATGGTAAACTTACGTAGAAAGAACAATTTGGTCAAAGCTTGTTGTTGTTAGGTGCTGTCAAGTGGGATCCGACTCATAGAGACCCTTTGCACAGCAGAAGGAAACACTGCTTGGTCTTGCAAAGCCTCACAATTGTTGTCACATTTGAGTCCATTGTTGCTGCCACTGTGCCAACCCATCTTGTAGGCCAGAACTTGTTGTTAGGTGCCATCAAGTTGATTCCAACTCATGGTGATCCTGTATAGGGTTTCCAAGGAGCAGCTGGTGGGTTTGATCAATGGACCTTGTAGTTAGTCCAGTGTTTATCCTACAGCACCACACCAAGGCCATGGAATTAAAGAGAGAGCCAAGGTTACTCTTGAGTTGGCCAAACTCTCTGAATCAGTCATAAAGACAAGCAGGCTTTAAGTGACCAAAAAGCCTATCAAAATGTGCATTTTAAAGGGGTGCCCCAAGGGTGGGTCTTAAGCACAGAGGATTTGTTTCCCTCAGGGGCATCTTTCTTAAGACACTTACCTGCAGGCTTTGTATTAATGATGTATTGGATCTCCCTTAGAGACCTGTCAAGATGCCTGCAGTCAGAAAACTCAGTCTTCTCTATGTCTCTGATAATAGGAGGCACCACATTCAGCATGCTAATGAGCATTCATTAAATGTTGATTTAAGTTTAGAAGAAAAAAAAAACTGACTTCATTATTTGCTGGCTGTGTGATATTGGGCAAGTTTCTTAACCTTTCTAAGCTTCAGTTTTCTCATCTGTTAAATAAAAATGGAAACTGTGCCTATCTTATCGGGCCTTCAGAGAATTAAATACAATGAGGCAAATAAAGTATTTATCTCTGCTTAGCATAGATACAGCACTGGATAAATATCATTAATTCCTTTATTGTGGTGACAGTGGTAACAGTGACCAAATGTGGTGATGATGGTTGTTATTAGTGATGGTAATAGTGGCCAGTGTTGGTGACTGTGTAGATGCAGTGGTAATCATAGCGGCAATTTTGGTAGTGATGGTGGTGATGGTGGTGGTAGTGTTGGTGGCTGTGTGAATGGAGTAGTTAGTGATCATGGTAGTGAAATTGGTAGTAATGGTGATGATGTTGGTAATGTTGGCAACTGTGGAGATGGAAGTGGTGGTGATCTTGATTGTAATGGCAGCAATGTTGGTGACAGCAGTGGTGGTGGTGGAGGTGATGATGAGAAAAGCTCTGCCAAGGTCATCTCAGATGAGTCCAGAATCAGCTCCATTAATGGCCCCTTGTACCTACTCAATACTTAGCCAAGAAGATACTTGGAAGCCTGTCAAGACCATTTGGCCCTAGTGCTCTGTTGAGGCGAAGCAGGAAACACAGACTTATACACAGTAAGAGGTTGAGATGTTTTATATGGCATGTTCAGCCAACAAGAGGTGAATGTAATAATTTTGAAATGAATATTTGTGCACTTAAGCTTTTGAACAGCCACTTAATCTTGTGCTCAGTAGGAAGGCGAGACATGCAGCCAATGAGAACTATGTATCCATTACACCCAAGAGAATGGCTGGTACACATGTGGATCAGGGGCCAAGTCTTTCTGTGGAGAAAGGGACTGCCTAAGGAAATAACCCGCAAAACTTTGTTAAGTGCCTAATGCATTCAGGCTTGGTTCCATAAGGCATATCTGAGCATGAGAACTGGTCTTTTTATTTGAAAAACTATGTGGAGAAGGTTAAATGGAGCACTGAGAGCCCCCACGCTGTTAAATGAGTTTTTAGAAGAGCCAAAGAAAATAATAAAAGAAGGCTCAACTGGCCATCCTTCCATCATGATAGTTTTCTCTAAAAGTAATCATTTCTTTTTCTTTAATTAGTCGCCAAACCCTACCCCAGGCATCCTGGTGTGGCTGTGTGAGTTGATGCATTGGACTGCTAGGTCAATTTTAACCTCAAGGTTGGTGGTTCAAGCTCACCAGCTGCTCCTCAGGGTTGCTATGCATCCGGACCAACTCCAGGGCACAATAACAACAAACCCAGGAAGGATTATCGCACTAACTGAAACCAATATACAGCTTTGATGGTCACTGAGAACCACCACCTGGATAGATTAATGATGCTGGCTGGAGACAACTTGGCTAGGATGATCTACAAGACCTTGTATAAACAGGCAATGGAGAGTTCCTGAAATCTCTCAGGGCCCCCTACCTCATACCGGAATCCCTATAAAAACTCCCCTTCCCTCTTGTTTCAGGAAGACAGAATTGGGAGATTTTGTACCCCTGTTCTTCTGGGTATCAATACTCAATAAATGCTTTGTTCTTTGTCCTGAGTCCTGTCCCTGAATATTGACTCCATCAGTGGCAGGTGATAAAGAATCATGTTTTCCAGTAACAATGGGAAGGAAAACCATATAGAATTAAAGCTCCAGCACCTGTTCATTCATTCAATAAATGTGCATCATGCCTAGCAAGCATTGAGTTTATGGTAAGGCAGGAACTTTCTGTTCTTAGGAGCTCATCATCCAGTGGGGAAGAAAGAGATGAACAGCATGGCACAGTCACCACCCTCACTGGGGCTCACTAGGTGCCAGGCCCAGGACTAAGGGTTATTTGCGCCATCTCATTAAGGTGGTGATGGTATGCTGCGGAGTCGGTTCTGACTCACAGTGACCCTGTATAGGGTTTCCGAGGCTGTAAATCTTTACGGGAGCAGAAAGCCTTATTTTTCCCCCAAAGAGTAGCTGGTAGATTCGAACTGCTGACTTTGTGGATTGCAGCTTAGCGCATTACCCACTATGCTACCAGTGATCCTTTCTCATTAAGATAGTCTTCCCAAAGCCTCTGAAGTCATTACTATTGTAATCTTCACTTTACAGAGGAGCAAACTGGTACACAGAGAGGTTAAATAACTTTCCCTAAGCAGTGTCAGATTACCCAATAAGCAAGGTAAACACGGGCTTACTTACTAAACTGGAATGAACTATTTCATGGTTTTTTACCACATCAAAGATTCTGCTTCTACCTATCACTGGCCATCTGTCTCTCTTCCAACCCCACAGCACCTTCCTACAGAATCAAAGTTTCTTTTCCAATTTCCTATCCCTGACAGGGACAGAGTATCCAGTAAACAAGGTAAGCGCAGGCTTACTTGTGCTTGTTTACTAACTGAGACCCATGTGAAACTGTTCACTACAGGTTAGTAAATAAGCACAAGTCAACTCACCTTGATTATTGAGTAATCTCCCTTGGTTTTAGGACACAGAATTCCTAAGGAGAGGAGATAGAATTTGAACTTGGCTTTGGGCTTTCACGAGCTCTGGTGGTACAGTGGTTAAGTGCTCAGTTGTTAACCAAAAGGCTGGCCGTTCAAATCCACCAGCTGCTCTGGGAGAAAAACGTGGCACTCTGCTTCCATAAAGATCTACAGCCTTGGAAACCCTTTGGGGACAGTTGTATTCTGTCCTGTAGGGTTGGAGGAAGAACAGGATATGTGTGAAACCCATTCTGAGGCAGTTCTCAAACCAAGGAACACCTTGATGAGAACCACAAAGACAACCTTGCATGCCAAAGACTATGGGAGCAGAACACACTGACCAGGTGGCTGGGGGAGTGATCTAAAATGAGAAGAAAATATGTGTCCCTAACGTAGTGGTTACGAATCGGGCTGCGCACCTCAGGGTCAGCAGTTCAAAACTACCAGCTGTTCCGCTGGAGAAAGATGAGGCTTTCTGCTTCCATAAAGATTTACAGCCTCAGAAACCCTGTACAGGGTTGCCATAAGTTGGAACCGACTCCACGACACATTACAACAACAACTGTTATCTAGTAATGACAAACCTTAGTTTTGTTGTGGTGCCTGGATATGCCTCCTGCCTAAGACTGTACTTAAAACTGTATTGTAAGTAATAAACTCACTCCTGACTGACCATCTCGAGTCCCCCATCACTTTCATTTCCCGTCTGCCTCCAGAGACCCCACTGGTGCAGGCTGGTCCTGCATAGAATCACTAAGAGTCAGAATCAATTAGATGGCAGCCAGCTTGGGTTTTGGAGCTCTTAGACACCTTGTTAAACCCAATGGAACCCCAGAGAGGGAGCTCTCAATACTGCCTGGAAGGTTCCCAGAAGCTACCTCTGAGCTGGGTCAGGAAGGACCAGAACAAGCATGCCAGAAGCTGGGATGTGGAGGGCAGCTGGGCTTAGGGCAGAACTAGGTATCCTCAAAGGAGTCCCAGTGGATGAGAGAGTGTGGAGGTGGAAAAGCACAGGGCATCTCAGGGGACAGTGAGACACCAAGGCTGATGGGGCGGGAAGTTCTGCAGGTGAAGTTAAAGGTGGGAACCAGGTACAGACTACTGGATGGGCAGGTCAGGAGCCAAGTGAGACTCTCTGCTCCTTCCTGTTCCCTCCCAATATCAGCACCTGGTCCTTAGGCTTCCTCACTACAACACCCTCCACAGTGATAGGAGGGGATGCAGGAAAAGGGGAGCATAGAAGGGCCAGAGGAGGGAAATATTGAAGAGCTTCGGTGTCTGTGCACCTGGGATCTAATCCAGACTGCAGGCATCCTGATGAGAAAAATGTGTTTTCTGCCTGTTCTTCTGAGCCTGCTGACACTACATGCAAACGTATGCAAATTGTGTGCAAACACAGTCTCTGGCTTCCCTGAGAGAAAAGAGAGAAACCAAAAGCCTGGTACCAGAGGGGAGCCATCTAAGACTAGACCAAGTTTGCAGGCCCAGCTGGCCCACAAAACCCTGACTCAATTCTGTTGGCTTCACATTTAAAGTAGGGGCAATGCTAGCAGGTGAGACAATTCCCCCAAATAATTCCCCACCCTCTCCTGCCCTCCTGGAACATAGACCACCAACCTCAAGAGCACTTGGTTCTTTTCATTTTGTTTTATGGGGATGGGGCTATTCCCCAAGTCCATCCTTGGCACAGCTATAAAAGGGAAGCTACAAAGGGATGGCCCAGTCCCTGCAGAAATGTCTTCATCCATGATGGCTCTGCATGGCCCATGTGCAAGCTTCACTTTTTGGTCTGTGTCTAAACAACCTGCAATGTTTGGATGACAAATTCCTGTTCCTCTCTTGTGGACATTAAGCTCCAGAGTCCTCTGTGAAGTGTCTCCCCAGGCCCCACCATGTCCCCACCCCATCATCAGGGACTGGTTGCCTTTGGCAGCTTTCCATAGGCCCTGGATTTACTCAGCAGGTTTCTGAGTCTTCCAAGGGGTGAGGAGGGGGAGGAAAAAACGGGGACAGGGAGAGTTGGAGATTGAATGAATGAGTGAGTGAATGAATGAACATAAGTGATGAGGGAGCAAGGAAATAATAAAACTGAGTGTCAATGACTCTTCAGGAAAATCCCAGAGGGTCTGAGAGTACCAGTGAGGCAGCAGACAATAGGGGCTGGAAGGACCTAGCCTCCTGCCCCCAGGTGTCCCTGAGCCCCGCCTTGGCTATTTCCTGGGCTCCTGCTCTTCCTTCCCCCATCCCCAGGATCAGCCTAATTTGCTGTTAGCACAGGTCTTTAGACCAGAAAGTGAACTGTTCCTTGAAACCTCACAGCCCATGATTAGATCTATAGCAGCTTCCTAAACTGCTGAAAGGTTCCCATGGCAACCCAGCTGGTACCCTACTGGCAGCAGGCCACCTGGAGGAAAAGGAGGAAGGAGGGGAGACAGGTGTAGGGCTGTTGCCTGAGGCAGGGCTGTTGGAGAGGGTGCATGGAGATTCAAAGAGGATGGAAAAAGGCAAAGATAGCGGGTCCTGGGGTCGCAGGGATATTGGGGAAGCTGGAAGGGGTGGGGAGGGACCAGATGGTGAAGGTGAAAGGAGGCTTGGAAGTCTTAGAAAGTTGAGGGAGACTGATAAGAGTTTGGAATATGGGGAGAAGAGAACTTGAGATTGGGAGATATAGGGTGCTGGTTGAGGGGGGCACCCAAGAGTATGAGTAGAGAGGGGAACTTAACAAGATGTGGGGAAAGAGTCTGGCTATACTGGGACAAGAGGCAAGAAGCAAGAAGTCAGAGGCCCAGATGCTGAGGAAGCAAAGGCAGCCATGGCCTCTGACCCTGCGCATCCCTGCCCACCTCAAACAAGGACGCAAAGAAATGGGCAAAGTCATGGCCCACAAGAACATGAGCTAACTGTCTAGAGCCCATCTCTAGGATGGCACTACACTGGCAAAATCAGGTGAAGCTCTAGAGAACCTTGGCAGAGGAAAGATCTGCTTAACTTTGAAAGTCCAAGGAGCTTAGTCAAAAAGTCTCCACACAGTTTAAGTATCCAGCTACCAATGAGACTGAACAACATAGCACATCATTTCTGGGAGGAGGCTCTGCTGCCCCTCCCAGGCAAACAATGATGCCCCAAAGAAATGCAGTGGCAGGAGTCCCAAGTAGCACAAATGGTTCATTGTTCCACAAGCAGCGGTTGGTGGTTCAAACTTGCCCATAGGCACCTCGAAAGAAAGGCCTGGCAAACTGCTTCTGAAAGCTCATGACCTTTAAAAGCCGGTGGAGTGCAGGATGCACAAGGGACCCCAGGAATCAGAATCAACTTAATGACAACAAAAATAACATTCACACTAAGTGGTCAGAGTTCGTTAGCAGAACCCTACCAAAGTGAAGTAAGAAAGGAAATGGCACCTTCAGTGCACAAGTTTGGTCTCAGATGCCCTCCCAGGAGAGCAGAAAATGGAGAGCTGGAATCACCTTGTTGTTGTTGTTGTTGTTAAGTGCCATCGAGTCGGGTCCGACCCATAGCGACCCTGTACAGGGTTTCCGAGGGTGTAAATCTTTACGGGAGTAGAAAGCCTCATCTTTCTCCCGCGGATCGGCTGGTAGTTTCGAACCTCTGAACTTAAGGTTCGCAGCCCGATTCGTAACCACTACACTACCAGAGCTCCTTAGATGGTCTGGAATCACCTTATCTGAATGAGAAAGCCAAGAAGAGACATCCTTCTTGCTGTGAGTAAGGAATCCCAACATTTCCCAGGAATCCTGGTTTGATGCTATAGGATAAGTACTGGACCACAAGGTTGGTTTGAACCACAAGGTGGTTTGAACTTACCAGCCACTCCTCAGAAATCCTATACTGGGTTGCTATGAGTCAGAACCCACTCAACAGCACTTAACAACAACATTGCCCCCAACACTGGCTTACCTTGGACTCACTTGTAGTAAAACTTAGATGTGTGAGTCAGACTGTGCACCTATTGGTGCAGGAAACAGGGACCCAAATTCAGAGTCACTGAAAATGTACTTGCTCATGAAATTGATAAGTCCAGTGGCTTGGGGCACACCAAAAATGTCCTTGGTGTTTTTTCTGCCCACCCCTTTCCTTTCTCCTTTGTTGCTGTCTTCTCAGGCAAGTTCTTCCTGAAGTAGCACATGGCCTTCAGTAGATCCAGGCTGGCAACCTACCCCAGTAGAATGAGGGAACTGTTTTCCTAGTGGGGCCAGCAAAAGTCCCAGGGCTGGTACTCATTGGCTAGGACAGGGTCACATGCCCATCCCAAGTAACAGTAATAGCAAGCCCTCCAGCAACATGAGTCATTAGCCAGGGTCTGCTCTAAGCACTCTGTATACATTAATTCATTTATCCTCAAAAATTGGGGGGCGATTATTTCCATTTAACAGATGAGGAGACTAAGGCACTGAAAGTTTATATACCTAGTTCAAGGTTACATAACTTACATAGTGGCAGACCTGGGATTCCAACGCTCATGCAGGCAGTTTTGCTAAACAGTCCATGTTCTTAAATGCCTATCAAGCTTTAGTGTTTGAATGTTCATGAAAACACAGATTCCTGAATCCCAATCCCACGGATTCTGATTCAGTGGGTCTGAGGTAAAGCCCAAAAATTTGATGCTACTATCTACAGACTGGAGTCGTGGTGTTGCGCTGCAGGATAACGCACTGAACCTCAAGGTTGGTTTGAACCAGACGGTCACCAGTTCAGACCCACCAGCTGCTTCTTGGAAACCTTATACAGGGTCTCTATGAGTCAGAAATGACTCAACAGCACTTACACCAAAATACCAATAATCTACATACCAAGTTTTAAGTGCCACTGAATTACCTTCTCGTGAGCTGTTGGATTCAGCTGCTTGAGCCAACATGCTAACTGTTTTGTCACACCTGAGTCCCATAGTCAAGCTAGGTGAGGGGAAGCTGAGAGGCCACTATGGACTGAAAATGAGGGAGGATCATAAAGGAAGAAAATAGCGCAGAAAGGGATCCATGGTTAACTTATATACCCTCGCTGTGGTTCTGTTTCTCCATCTGTAACTTGGAGATAATAATAGTATCTGCCTCTAAGATAGTCATGAGGATAAATTTAGCTGATACCTGTTGTTGTTGCTAAGTGACATCAAGTCAGTACCAACTCATGGCGACCCTGGATAGGGTTTATATACAGGCTGCGAATCTTTACAGGAGTAGAAAATCTCGTCTTTCTCCCAGAGCTGATACCTGTTGGTTGATTGGTTGTGTGCCATGGAATCGGTTCCAACTCATAGCGACAGTGTATAGGGTTTCCAAGGCTGTACATTTTTATGGGAGCAAAAAGCTTCATCTTTCTCCTGCAGAATAGCTGGTAGTTTCAAACTGCTGACCTTGAGGTTAGTAGCCCAACTCCTAACCACTACTTTACCAGAGCTACCTGTAAATCTCTTAAAGTCATGCCTGCGTGTTGTTGTTAGTGTCCATCAAGAGAATGACACATTGCCAGGCCCTGCACCACCTTTCTGATCACAGGTGTTTCTGAGTGACTATTGTGTCAGTCCATCTCAAGGAAGATTCCCTCATCTTGGCTGAGCCTCTACTTTATGCGACATGATGTCCTTTCCTAATGCTCCCTCTTTCCTGATGACGTGTTCCAAGTCAGCAGGATGCAGTCTCACCTTATGGTTAACAATTGAACCTATAAAACATAGCAAGTTCCAAGAAAAATCAGATAAACACAAACACACACATATGTTGATATTTGTAGACACAAACAAGAATGCAAAGGCCCTCAGTCACACACATGTGAGCACGTAAACATGCTCAATACACATATAACTCTAAGTACGTGGACATGTACGAAATCTCACGTGCACATAAGGACATACATGTGAACACACAAACATGTGTACACATGGCAAGTTGGCTCCTGAGTTCATTCTGATGGATCTTTGCTGAGTTCTATGCTGCTGTCTGTCCCATCACATAAGTTCCCCTTGATGGTCTCTGAGGGAAGAGGCAAGTCTGGGGCAAGGAAACATCATGAGTGAGAGCTAGACCTTTAAACCAATCTGCTAGGTTTGTGATCCATCTCCACAACTTCTAGGCAATCATGAGTGTTCCCCGAAGCTTAGCTATGATTATTGTTAGTTTTTTAAAATTATTATAATCTCTGGTCTCTGAAGTGGCCTCCAGATATAAGGAGGAATCACTGCACATTTGGACCAATAGCTGGGCCCGGGTGACCCCTTGAGGCAGCTGTAGCAGCAGATTCTCCTGCCTACCACCACCACAACGGAGGCAGCAATGGTGCCAGACTATGGATGCTCAACAGGCCCCAGAACCGTTGACGGCTTTCCCCAAACACTCAGCGCCTTTCCCTGCAGCTATGAGTGGAGGGGTGTGTTTAGAAATGACAGTAATATGTAATTTTCACTCAGTGATTTGTGTAATCTTAAAGGATCCATACTGAAAGTGGGCAGACATAGTTTGCATTACAGAATGGTTGTCCCAGTAGGCTGACTACAAAGAGCTTGACTAAGTGGGTGTCTCTGAAGTCACCAATGACAACTCCAATTCAAGGGCAAGAATACTAGGACACTCTCCAAAGTCCTCCTAAAGTCGGGTCCCAACTCCTGCACATACCTTCTATTACCCGCCTCCACCCAGCCAGTACTGGAATCCTGGTGTGGCATTGTAGAACAAGCACTGGACTGCTAACTGAAAGACTGGCCATGCTAGCACACCAGCCACTCCTTGTAGATCCTGTATTGGTGGCTATGAGTCAGAACCACCACCACCACACTGATCCAGCAACAGAGCCAAGTGGTGAAGAATTCTGGTTTGGGGAACTCATATTCAAATTCTGCTTCCACCACCCTCTCTCCACATTGCCTTGGCTCTTCAAATTCCTCTATGTAAAGCAGAGTGAATAAAAAGGACCTGCCTGCTAGGGTGGTTGGTGAACTCAGAGAGAGATTGTATGTATACTTTGACATGCAACCGGTTCTGACTCATAGCGACCCTGTATAGGGTTTCCAAGGCTGTAAATCTTTAGCGGAGCAGAAAGCCTCATCTTTCTCTCTTGGGACAGCTGGTAGTTTCAGACTGCTGACTTTGAGGTTAGCAGCCTGATTCATAACCACTACTCTACCAGAGCTCCTTCAACAAGCAGTAGTTAAGACTTTTCAACAATCTTGGCCCTTCAGCAGATACTGCCTTCTCATCACCCTTTTTTCCCCAGAAATAGTCACAGGATCTTGACTCCAAGACCTCATCAGTCACTGGCACCTGCAAGCACCACCACATGGCAAACACCTCAGGAAACAGTAGCAGTCATGCATGTACTATTTAGGAGCCTGTACATAGACCAAGCCTAGTGGTTACGAATCAGGCTGTGAACCTCAAGGTCAGCAGTTCGAAACTACCTGCTGTTCTGTGGGAGAAAGGTGAGGCTTTCTGCTCCCGCATATGGAAACCCTGTATAGGGTCACTATGAGTCGAAATCAGCTCCATGGCCCATAACAACAACAACATAGACCAAGAGGCACTTGTTAGAACAGAGCAAGGAGATATGGAATGGTTTAAGATCAGGAAAGGTGTGTGTTTGGGTTGTATCCTTTCACCATACTTATTCAATCTGTATGGTGAGCAAATATCCAAGAAGCTGGATTATATGAAGAAAAACATGGCATCAGGATTATAGGAAGACTTATTAACAACCTGCGATATGTAGATGATACAACCTTGCTTGCTTATTGATGAAGATCAAAGACCACAGCCTTCGGTATCGATTGCATCTCAATGTAAAGAAAACAGAAAACTTCACCACTCAACCAATAAACAATATCCTTATCAATGGAGAAAAGATTGAAGTTGTCAAAAGACTTCATTCTGCTCAGATCAACCATCAACACTCATGGAAGCAGCAGTCAAGAAATCAAACAAATCAGCTGCTCAAGACCTTTTTAAAGTGTTGAAGAGCAACGATACCAGTTTTAAGGTGTGCCTGACTTAAGACATGGTATTTTCAATAGCCTCATATGCATGCAAAAGTTGGACAGTGAATAAGGAAGACCATAGAAGAATTGATGGGTTTGAGTTATGGTGGACTGCCAAAAGAACAAATAGATCTGTGTTGGAAGAAATACAGCCAGAATGCTCCCTGGAAGCCAGAATGGCCAGACTCCATCTCTCATACTTTGGACATACTGTCAGGAGGGACCAGTCCCTGGAGATAATATGTTTAGTGAAGCAGAGGGTCAGAGAAAAAGAGGAAGACCCCCAACGAGATGAATTGGCACAGGGGCAGCATCAATGGGCTCAAACGTAGCAACAATTGTGAGGTAGGCACAGGACCGGGCAGTGTTTCGTTCTGTTGTGCATAGGGTAGGTATGAGTCGGTACTGACTCAATGGCACCTAACAAAAACAGTATGTACTATGAGACGTGAGACTCACTTTTGTGAGCGCCTTGAGAACTCAGTGATAAGATCTACAAAGGACAGAACATTTATCTGTTCTCCCATCGTCTCCTCAGCAGCTAGAATGCAGCCTGTGCATAGTAAGGTGATGGTTGATTTTGTGTGTCTCCTGGCTTGACTTTGGTGCCCACTGGTTTGGTCAAACATGTCTAGATGTTCCTGTATAGATATTCACATGTGAATAACATTTAAATCAGTTAAGTAGAGCAGATTACCCACCATAATGTGGGTGGGGCTCCTACAATTAGTTGAAGGCCTTAAGAGCAAAAACTGAGGTTTCCCAAAGGAGGATTCTGCCTCAGAATTTTAAGTAGACATTTAAACAGAATTTCCAGCCCTTTCTTGACCTATAGAGTTTGGTCTTGCCATCATATGTGCCAATTCCTTACTCTCTCTCTCTCCATACATATATTGCTGCTGCTGTGTGCCATGAAGTCAGTTCTAACATAGAGAGACCCTGGATAGGGTTACCAAGGCTATAAATCTTTACAGAGCAGAAAGCCTCATCTTTCTCCCGAGGCATGGCTGATGAATTTGAACTACTGATCTTGTATAAGGAATCCTGGTATGGTCCTGTAGGATAAGCATTGGATTGCAAAGTCCGTGTGAACTGCAAGGCCAGCAGTTCAAACCCACTGGCCATTCCTCAGAAACCCTACACAGGGTCATTATAGGCCAGAACTGACTTGACAACACTTAACTTTTGTTGTTAAGTGTTGTCAAATTGGTTTCGACCCATACCCCGTACAGAGTTTCTGAGGAGTGGGTTTGAACCGCTGAAGTGCTCATCCTACACCAGGACTTCATATATAAGTGTGTGTGTGTTGGTGTTGCTGCTTTTAGTGCCATTAAGTCAGTTCCTACTCATAGTGGCCCTATATAGGGTTTCTGAGGAGTGGCTGGTGGGTTTGAACCGCTGAAGTGCTCATCCTACACCAGGACTTCATATATAAGTGTGTGTGTGTTGGTGTTGCTGCTTTTAGTGCCATTAAGTCAGTTCCTACTCATAGTGGCCCTATATAGGGTTTCTGAGGAGTGGCTGGTGAGTTTGAACTGCTGACCTATCAGTGTACAGTGTGTACAGTGCACACACACACGAAGAAGCTTCAAAAATTAGTGGAAAAATTTCATTATCTTTTCATTTCCTTCTTTCTATGAACTTTCTGAAGCCTCCCTCATATAAACACACAGGAAACCAATAATACCTTATCAGTCCTATTTTTCTGGGAAACCTATGACAATTGGCATTTAATAAATATTTGTCCACTCATTCATTCTATAAACATTATTGAACATCTACTAGGTTTCAACCTGGAGTGAAAATAACAAAAGGAAGAAAACACTCAGTGTTTCTCAAGCTGAAAGAATGGAAGAAAAAAGTCAAGACTCGACTTGCAATATTGAAGAATTCTATGGTCTGGTGTGGTGTTGTGGGTTAACATGCTGGATTGCAAGGTCAGTTTGAACTGTAAGGTTGGAGGTTCAAGCTCACCAGCCACTCCTTGGAACCCCTATACAAGGTTGCTATGAGTCAGAGCTGACTTGGGCAAAATATTGAGTGATTTTTTTTCAATATATTGAAAGCATCAAAAGAAGATGGAAAGAATACACAGAGTCACTGTACCAAAAATAAATGGACAATGTTCAACCATTTCAAGAGGTAGCATGTGATCAAGAATCAATGGCACTGAAGGAAAAAGTCCATGGTGCATTGAGGTATTAGTAAAGAACAAGGCTCCGGGAATCAGTGGAATACAAATTGAAATCTTTTAACAAATTTATGCAGCACTGGAGGTACTCATTCATTTATGCCAAGAAATTTGGAAGATAGTTTCCTGGCTGACTGATTGGAAGACATCCATATTCGTGACCATTTCAACAGAATATGGAAATCATTGGACATTAATACAACATGCAAGTAAAATTTTGCTAAACATAATTTTTAAATGGCTACAACAGTGCATTGACAGGAAACTGCCAAAGGTTCAAGCAAGATTTAAATGAGGGTGAGGAATGAAGGATATCTTTGCTGATGTCAACTGGATTTTGGCTGAAAGCAGAGAATACCAAAAAGATGGTTACCTATGCTTTAATGACTATTCAACAGATTTCGACTGTGTGAATCATGACAAGCTGTGGATTAGGAAGAATGGGTATTCCAGAACACTTAATTTTGCTCATGAGGAACCTGTACATAGGCAAAGAGGCAGTTGTTAGAACTGACTAAGGTGACACTAAATGGTTTAAAATCCGGAAAGGTGTGCACCAGGGTTGTACTCTTCCACCATACTTATTCAATCTCTATGCTGAGCAAATAATCTGAGAAGCTAGATTCTATGAAGAAGAATATGTG
>NW_006408565.1:19178748-19181754 GCF_000296735.1 Chrysochloris asiatica | reverse complement strand
GGAGTAGAAAGCCTCATCTTTCTCCTGCAGAGCGACTGGTAGTTTCGAACTGCTGACCTTAAGGTTCGCAGCCCGATTTGTAACCACTACGCTACCAGAGAGACAAAGAGACACCAGAAACCAGAGTGGATGCATTACTGGCGTCCAGCAGATCCGGCGTGGTGAACATATTCGCCATGAGGGCAGTAAGATACCGCATAGCAAACATCTTAGCTATTCAGGCAGTACATTGCCCTTGCTAGCTGGTCAGCCACGCATGCCTAGTCAGCCTTATAACACGCCCTCCAGGCTGTAATGCACACCTGGTTCGGCCTGCGCCTCCGTTTTATTTAGGGGAGGAGCCTTACACCAAGCGAGGGACTAAGACAAGGTACAGCTAACATACATAATTTTCCAGACATTCAGGCAACTTTACATCTTAATTCGCAGGTTCGAATCCCAGGCCCGCAACTTGGTTTCTTAGGCTCAATTAACATATCTATACACCTGAGCTCAGTTGGGGGAAGGTGAGAAGGAAGGTCAAAAGGCTTGGGAGGAGTCCCGCTGTGTTGGCTTCCTGAGCCAGGTTTTCAGGAGCCCAGTTGAATGGCCTGCACCTGGAAACACTTTAAGATGGCAGTCCTTTTGTTCTTAGAACAAAGACTGGGAAGTCACCAATCTACTTTGAGTTAATTCCTTGGGCAGCCTGTCTCCAGCAAACTTGCTTATGGAACTTTTAGGCCTCGGCTTTAGGAGGTTTTTACATTTATCTGTGGATATTAAGGGCTTATGTATGAAATTAATAACAAACATAACTGAATGCTAAGATGAAAAACAGTTTGCTATGTCTGCCAGGTGGCTAGAGTTTGTTCCTCAGAGCCTGCGGCCTGTATGGTCTGCAACACTCGGGCCCACAGGGCCTCGAACTCCTGACCAGGTCTGCATAGTCTGCAACAGTAAAAAAACCAAATTCCTCACAACTGGATCAATAAATAGCATCATGGTAAATTGAGAAATGATTGAAGTTGTCAAAGACTTCAATTTGCTTGGATCCACTCATGAAGAAAGAATTCAAGAAATCAAATGACATATTGCATTAGGCAAACCCTTTAAAGGTCTCAAGAGCACAGATGCCAGTTTAAGGTCTAAAGTGTGTCTGACCCAAGCCATGGTATTTTCAATAGCCTCATATGCATGTGAAAGTTGGACAATGAGTAAGGAAGACAGTTGAAGAAGTGATCCATTTAAGTTATGCTGTTGGAGAAGAATATTAAAAGTACCATGGACTGCTAGAAGAACAAGCAAATCTGTGTTGGTAAAAGTACAGCCAGAATGTTCCTCTGTTAGGCACTGAGGATACAGTAATAAATCTGCCTCTTGTTAGTTTCAGGAACATGACCAGGGTCACAGGAAAAACAAATGACTTGCATTCCCCCACATCTTCACAGGCACATGCTTGGATTTACATTTATAAGTAATGTCCAATCCCACTTCCCATCCCATCCATTTTAGACTTTTCCCAATCCAATCCAAGCCCAGCAAACATACATCCCTCAAGATCATTTGTATGTCTTCTAGGTAGTAGTTTTCTACATCTAAATTATGCATGTCCTTTCACCACCTGGCACACAATTACTACACTAACCCATGTGCAGTATTGGGTTTCCTGAGTGGCTTTTCTCTCATGGTGATAAACCTATCACCAAGGATGTGCTAACTATAGGATGCTTCTCTAATGAAAACCTGCCAAAGAATCAGAAACTTACTGTTTCATCTTACAGATGCCGAGTTATACTCTACTTATCTAGATCATTTTACTTTCTAACTGAGGCTTGTTTCTCTTGACTTAGATTTACTTATATAGAAACAAAAACAAACAACCACTATTGAGAACCGAGGTGACTTCTGGTTTGGAACCAAGATAGAATAGATAGACCTCTCCCCATTCCTCCATTAAGTACAGCATTCTGCACATTATACTATGCAAAGCAAACATAAGTAGGCTTTGAAAGGTAGAAAGAAAATAACAGACTACCAGTAAGTTTGGGACTGAAGAATAACACAGCAGAGAGCCTCTTGAGTTTGTTTTTTTTTTGTTTGTTTGTTTTTGCCTTATATATACCAAACTGGTGCTGTAGGATAAGCACTGGCAGTTCAAACCCACCAGCCGCTCCTTGGGAACCCTATATAGGGTCACCATGAATAGAACTGACTCGATGGCACTTATCAACAACAACAACACCAGACCTATAAGGTTGCTGAAGAAGCCAGCAACACTATAAGGAACAGACAAAAAGTCTTCCTGTCTCTAGCCAAAGGACCAGGAAAGATACAACCTAGTAAGACAGAGAACTTTTAGACAATAACTATCTTATTCCATCTGAACACCACAGAAGAATATACATCCCAATAAACGAAGGCTGAATGTGAAGCCTGGGATGTCAAGCAAAACTAGTCAGAAACAGACTTTTATGCCCACCTTGCAATAATGAAGTGGTGCTCTCCTTCCCCCACTAGGAGTGTCAGAAGATGTTGTTAGGTGCCATCCCATTGGTTCTGACTCATAGTGACATTATATGCACAACAGAAGGGAAAACCGCTCAGTCCTGTGCTAACCTCACAATCATTGTTACACTTAAACCCATTGCTGCTAATCCATCTCCTTGGGGGTCTTCCTCTTTTTCACTGACCCTCCACTTTACCAAGAATGATGTCCCTCCTGATAACATGTCTGAAGTATGAGAGAAGAAATCTTGCCATTCTGGTTTCTAAGGAGCATTCTGGCAATACTTCTTCCAACACAGATTTGTTTGTTTTTTTGGCAGTCTATGGTACCGTCAATATTCTCCTCCAACACCATAACTCAAATGCATCAATTCTTCTACAGTCTTCCTGATTCACTGTCCTACTTTCACATGCATTTGAGGCTATTGAAAATACCATGGCTTGGGTCAGGCACACCTTAGTCCTCAAACTGACATCCCCACTCCTCAACACTTTAAAGAGGTCTTATGCAGCAGATTTGCT
>NW_006408565.1:19176262-19178268 GCF_000296735.1 Chrysochloris asiatica | reverse complement strand
GTGAGCACAATTAAGTGTTCCAGAATACTCCTTCTCCATGATGTTGGCCATAGCTTGTCATGATCCACACAATTGAAAATCTTTGCATAGTCAATAAAGCACAGGTACACATCTTTCTGGTATTCTCTGCTTTCAGCCAAGATCTATTTAACGACAGTAATGATATCCCTTGTTCCACAACCTCATCTGAATCTGGCTTGAGCCTCAGGCAAAAATACTCAAAATAGCTAGGATGCAGTAGAAAAACACTTACACCCCAAACTATGAAAAATCTCTACTTGAATGAGAAAAAAATGACCAATCAACACCATTACTGAGAAGACATAAATGTTGGAATTATCTGACAAAGATTTTATAGCAATCATCATAGGAATTTTCAGTCCAACATTGGAGATGTCAGTGGCTGCATCCCAGAAGTATGGGAAGGGAACTGGAAATGTGATGGGGGAAGGATGGAGTTTCTCTGGATTAGATTCTTTGGACTAGACCCACTGATAGGAAGATACTAGGCCCTATGTGTCTGGGGTGATGATGAAGTGGGGACAAGCTTGTGAGTTCAAGGCCCTGACTTCTGAGCTTGCCAGTCTTTAGTCTAGATCTCTGATATCTTTGCTTATGTCCCATTTTGTGTCCCCAGATTTTGAGTAAAAATGTCAGTGCTTCTCTGTTGACTCAGAACCAAGCCTCCGGGAGGCTCTGTGGTTTTAGGAAATTCTCCTTCACTCTTCAGCATGCCCTCCAGCTTCCCTTCTTTGCCATCTATGGCACTGACCGTGAGACCCTCTATAACTCCTCATGGCAGAGCATGCAGCAAGCATAAGGTAGGGAGAGGGGGGTCTACTTAGCCACATCCTCTATCTCTTCTGTTTTCTTCAGAATAATTCCTCTACCTCGTAGCAGGGACCCCACCATAAAAAGGACTTCCCTGTGAGCCAAGATGAAAAGCTAGTCAAAAACTGTTCTTGCTTGGAGATAAGAGTTCTGGGTTGAAGTTCTGGCTCTGCCACCCAGTTACCATGTGACCTAGCCATTTACTATCTCAGAGCCTTAACTTCTCCATCCTACAGTGAGTAAGTTGAATTTTATATTTTCTAAGGACCCTTCCTCCTCCATCCTGTTCTTCTTCGAACTTCCATCCATCCCCTCCCTCCTCTCCTGCTCTCCCTGACTCTCTTTGGGTTCTCTGGTTTTCTGTTCCCAAGCCACAGCCTCAGGTCTGCCCAGTGCCCCCAGGATCCCTGCTCAGGCTACCTGGGACTCTTGGATTCTAGTGGTACAAACCCTAGCCACATCCTGAATATCTCCTGACTAATAACAGCCCCCTGCATTGGCAGGTGTCCTCCCAATGCCCATCTTGCCCCTAATTCTCCCTCTCCAGGTCAGTGGTACCCAGAGGAAAACCCCATCTGAGCTGCCTGCAAATACTGGGCAGAACTGGGGTTTAAAAAAACAAGTGTCCAAGTACCCTCTGTACCAACTACCCACACAGCCTGCCGTCTGAGCTGCCCACTTCCCAGATGCTGTTGTGGCCACTGTGGGTGGCACAAAGAGAACAGGGGGTGGGATCCAGAGAGGCCCGGGGGTGGCTAGGGAGGGGGATGGACATTCCTCAGAGTGGAGTCCACAAAACAGAGCTGTTTACACCATCTGGCCATACCCACGTCTCTGGTCTCTGCAGAGAATCAGGCCAGTTCTGTTGAGGTTCTGGAGTCTGGGAACCCTAGAATCCAATCCTGATGAGGACATTTCCTGGCTGTGTGAGTTTGGGCAGGTCACTGTACCTTTCTGAGTCTCAGCTATCCCATTGTAAAATAGGACGAATAAAAGCACATACCTCACAGGGATCCAGCATGAATTAAATAAGATGATGCATGCCAAAGGGTTTCAAACCTGACCCGGTGTAAATATCAATTAACATAGTTGTTTTTATTAATGTTGTTTTATTAATATGAAGTATGGCTGGTCTTTGGAGTCTTGGTGTAGTGCTATAGGATAAGCATTGAACC
>NW_006408565.1:19174371-19175202 GCF_000296735.1 Chrysochloris asiatica | reverse complement strand
AGGGACAGGCTTGCGGGGTGTACCCTTTGGTTGTTTGATGATTCATGGAAGGGATTGTAATCATTGCAATGAAACGAGATCCAATAGGATGAATGTAAGGCTAATGTTCCCCCATGTAAACTATCACATAATTCACAATAAAAATAAAAATAATAAAAAGAAGAAGATGGTGATGATTAAGCTCACTCTTCCTGTTTGACAAATTGGGGTGCAGAAAATGAATGTGCTCAAGCAGGCTGGCAGTAGAATAAGAGCTAGAACCTTAAAGCCTGGGCCTCCACCTCAGAAGGGAGAAAAACACTCCAAAATCAAGCCAGTTGCCATGGAGTGATTTCCAGCTCACAGAAGCCCCATGTGTGTCAGAGTAACACTGTGCTCCACTGGGTTTTCAGTGACTGCTTAGTGGAACTCCAGGTTTTTATCCCAAGTGTCTCTGGGTGGGCTCCAACTGCCAACACTTTGATGAGCAGCTGAGTGCATTAACCATTTGCATCATCCAGAGACCCCAAGAAAAACATGGACCCCCTGAAACTAAGAGGACCCCCAGGTCACTCATTCTCCATTTTCCAGAAGGTGAAACTGAGCCTAAGAATTTGTCCAACCTCAGCCAGGACCCCTGATTTCCCAGCCAATGCTCTCTCATTCCCTAGGTGGGCAGCTGAACTGGGAGTAGATGGCAGGCCCTACTCTAGAGGCTTCTGCTGGGGGCAGGGAGCAGGAGGCTGGGGGCTGCTCTAGTCCCTCTACTCCACTGGGACCTGGTACATCCTTACATAAGGCACTCCCGATTATGTAACCTGCTTCCTTCCAGAGTGGGAGCTCTGGGAGCAG
>NW_006408565.1:19152543-19173243 GCF_000296735.1 Chrysochloris asiatica | reverse complement strand
GACCTTGTGGTTCGCAGTCCAGTGCTGATCCTACAGTACCACACCAGGAGTCCACTAACAAGCTCACAAACAATTACATGGCACCCACCAGGAGTCCTGATGTGGTGCTGTAGGATTAGCACTGGACTGCAAGGTCATTTGAACCACAAACTTGGTGGTTCAAGTCCACCAGCCGCTCCTCAGAAACTCTATACAGAGCCTCTACGAGTCTGAACCAACTTGATGGCACTAATAAATCAATAAATCAATATAAATATTGACTGGTTGTTCTTGTTAAGTGCCATCGAGCCAGCTACAACTCACTGTGACCCTACATGCAACAGAACCTAACACTCTATTAGCAACATCCTTACAGTCTATTCCCTGAAACAACCTTATAGAACAGATTCTATTCTATTCCCATTTAACACATGAAGACTTAAGAGAGGTTAACTGACTTCCAAGGCACATATCTAGAAGGAGGCATAGCTGGGACTTGAACCCAGGCATCTGGCTCCAGAGTTGCTCTTTATTACCACCACACACACACACACACACACACACAAAACCATCAAGACAAATAGACCAAGACTGCGGCAAGTCAGCCTTAAGCTAGACAGACAGAAGTCAGGGTCACCATCTTTAGAAACACAACCACCCTCCACCTTCTCTCCCTCCAGCCACTGCTGTGCTATGTATGTGACTTTGGCCAAGCCAGTTGACCTCTCTGGACTCTATTTCCTCATCTGAAGCAGGGTGCCTGATCCTGAGCTAACCATTACCAGGGTTATTGTGAGGACACATTAAGATCACAAATTGGAAAATGTTTTTCAGTGGAGAAAGTACCACACAGCTGTGACGGTTCATCACTCCCTGGCCTCCAACTCACTCCGACCCAGCAGGAACCAGCTAATGGTCAGGCACCAGGGGCCTCTCAGTTCCTGTAACTGTTCAAACAAACACCTCTCCCCTCCGCTGGCCCTGTTCCAAGCGATCCTTTGGACACAGAGTTGAAGCTTGTGGTCTTCTCTCTAACCCTTAGGTAGATCACCATGGACACCTGCATCCCACCTTTCCTGCCATCCTCCAAAAGATTCTTAGTTGATCCCCTACTGTGTGCTTCCTGGCACCCTCAATACTACAATTGCTTCCATGAAGCTCAGATTCTTTGTCCCCATTTTACAGATGAAGAAGGTAAGGCTCAGAGATGAAGTCACTAGCCTGGGATAACACAGCTGTCAACCAGTGGAGGTAGGCTTAAAGCTAAGTCTCCTTGGCTGCAAAGTCTAAGTCCTTAGCTGCCTTGCTAATTAATCCACTCATGCAATAGATCCTGTGACCACTTTGCAGAGGAGAAAACTGAGGCTTAGGAAGATGATGGTTCTTGACCAAGAAGTAAGGACGAGGAAGGGCCAGGCTACAAGCTCAGGCATCTCCCTTACTCCTTCTCTGCCATTTTGTATCTTGTTCTGGATGAACAGGTGAATGCTCAGAAGCCAGGCTGAGTAAACATCATGATTCTTGATGGGGAAGCTGAAGGCACCCAGGTCAACAGTGTTTCCAAGTCACAGGGCAAAGGAGTGCCAGGGTCAGGCCAAGATCTTAGTCTCTCCAGGGGCACAGGACGTGCCAGACCCTGAGATGACGAGGGAAACCCCTTAGGGTCCCTTCAAGAGGTGGGGGTGTGGCCTGAGAAGTTTCCAAACCTGACAGATCACTTAATCTCCCTTTGTTGATAAGTGTCCTCAAGTTGGTTCTAACTCATAAGGTTTTCGAGGCAGTAAATTTTTACAGCAGCTGGTAGGCTTGAACCACCAACCTTGTGGTTTGAAGTTCAGTGCTTATCTTAAAGATCCATTGCTAGTTAAAAGCCTTTTGTGATCTGTGGTCACATACTCAAACAGTGACCACCTACATTTTCTGCCTTTGGGGTTTAATGAGACCATGCTACCCCACTTTTGGTGTGTGTTGCTATCTGGTAGTGGCCTGTAGAACTGCATGAATGTAAAGAAACAAGCCTCATCCCACCAATTCCAGCACCAAAGACCCCTTGGGGCATATGTGCTATAAGATGAGCATCTGACTGCTAACAGAAAGGTTGGCAGTTCAAACCCACCAGCTGCTGTCAGAAACCCCATACAGGGTCACTGTGAGTCAGAATTGACTGGACAGCATGCAACAACAGCAATTTCTATCAAACTCCAAATTACCTAAAAAAATTTCATTTCATTCAAAATTCCTTTCATTACTGAAAAGACGATTCCAACAAAAAAAATCTAAGCAGAAAATAATTCATTCTTGAAAGGATTGAAACCCCAAATGTCAGGTGACACCTCTAAGGGAGTGTCATTTGGTAGTGCTGAGGGGAGGCTTGGAAATCTCTAGTTTTATACCCATTTCCTCTACTTCCCTTATCCCCACCCCAAGCTTCTTGATTAGCAGGTATGAGAATTCCCATCTAGGACAATTTTCCCAAGACTACATGGAAATGGAGTCCTGCTATGGTGCTGTAGGATAAGCACTGGACCACAAGGTCAGTTTGAACCACAGGTGGTTCAAACCAACCAGCCACTCCTCAAAAGCCCTATGCAGAGCCATATGAGTCAAAACTGACTCCACAGCACACAACAACATGGAATTGGGTCCCACCTGTTCTCCCAAGTTCAGGACTCTGAAAGATGATACTCAGGAACCTGTGGGAATCGAGTAGGTCAGAGAGGGTATTCTAACATCCTATTCAAATTCTACACATTGGATCCAGGTGGGACCTTGAGACATCCCCAACTTTTTTCTCTGACTAATTTTTCATTTAATAAATGCTGACTGAGCACCTACTGGGGTGGGGGGGTAAGAACCCCACTTTCCTAGCTCCTGTGATGGTTCTATGCTTGCTGGGGAAGTTCATTATTAGATAGTAGATGGGCATAGCCCTCCCCATTTGTGACCACTTTAAATCTGACACTTTAAGCTCACAAGCTGGGAGATTAGACCCCCATCTTACAGGTGAGTCACTGAGATTCAGCACTCTTTTAGCAGCTGTCTCCCCATTCTGGGCAGGCAACACTGAGGATGCTTCCCAGCTAACTCTGTGTCTGCCACTGTTCAGAACTTTCCCTGTTGCCACGGCAACCCCCCAGGGGAGGCCTGGCCTACTTTCCATCCCTGGCATAGAGCAGGCAGCCTCATCCCACCCCTAAAACAGAGAGGTGGGGTTTATTCCACTCAGGGCAAGAACCAGCTCCTCTGGGAAAAGAACTGGGTTCCCTCATTCAGACATTCAATCAACATTGAGAAGTGTCAACAATTAGCCAGGATACCTGCCCTCACGGGGCACACTGACTCGAGAGGGAGGCAAATAACTCAACAGAAGCATGCATGCCTTGTAAGAGATGTTGTTGTTATGTGCCTGTGTGCCCTAGAGTCAGTTCTAATCATAGTGGCTCTGTATAATGTTTCTGAGGAGTGACTGGTGAGTTTGAACCACCAACCTTGCAGTACAAACCAAACTTGAGGTCAAGTAAGGTTTGGAACAGTAATAATGATGATCACTGAACTAAGTATAAATCTAAGTCCTTTCCATGTATTAATGCATATCACCCTCACAGTCACTCTTGGGGTGGGTATCAGTATTCTCCCCATTTTACAGACGAGGAAGAAACTGAGGTTCAGAGTGACAGGTCCCAGCAGCAGAGCCAGGAGTTGGCGCCAGGGAGACCCTAAGCCACACTGGTCTGGATGTCTGTCCTCAAAGTGATCTCGATGAGCAGAGATGACAGCAGGTTCCAGAAGGTGGAGTGGAGACTCTCTTGAGTTGCATGACAACTTGGAAAACTCAGGGTTGTAGTGAACAGCCTGGTCCTCCACTCTCTGCCTAGAAGAAAGAGCTCACTCAGCTAGACCTTGAGACACAGGTTTGAGAAGATGCAATGGGAGGTACTCAATGCTGGAGGGGTGGGGGCAGGAGCCTCAGGATACAGTCCTCTGAGAAAGTTTCCAAGCTTAGGCAGCTTGGGGCAGGTACACATGCACCTGTCTTGGATCTTCACATCTGTGGGCAAAATCACTAAGTACTTAGAGTCCCATAAGGAGGAAAGACCAAGGTAGGAACTGACTGAAACCTGCAAGAAGAGACTTTTACTAGAGAGTGAATATAGTGGTTATGAGTGTGGATTCTGGAGTCATCTTTCTGGGTCCCCTGATTCCTAGCTGTGGAACTCTGGACAAGTTGTGTAACTCCCCATGCCCCACACACACACCTACACCCCACCCCCTCCCCTGTGTCTTAATTTCCACATCAAATAAAATGGAAGTAATAAAAGTCATATGCTTTGAGGAGGTCAGAGGACTGTCTTGTGAGCCTTAAAAAATGAGTTGTTGGTTGTTGTTATGGTGCCGTGGAGTTGGTTCCGTAAGTGTTGTCAAGTTAGTTCCAATTCATATCGGTTTCCGAGGCTTTTAAAAATCTTTGAGGGAGCCAAAAACCTCAACACGCAACATCTGGTTCTCCCACACAACATCTGGTGGGCTCGACTGCTGACCCTGTGGTTCACAGTCCAGTGCTTATCATATGAAGCCACTGTGTTCCCCCAGAAAAGATGAGTAGAGTTTGTATAAATTGGGGAAATGGTGGGACGTTGCAGGTAGAGAGGGTGTCATGAGCAAAAGGGCAGAGACAAGAAGGAGCTTGGCATTGGGGACGGGGAGGGACAAGATGTGAGAGTGTCTATTGGGCCAAGAGGAGATGAATGTGGTGCGTGGCCCAGATGGCTCTGAGCATAAACAGGGGGCTCCAAGTGGGATGACAGTGAACTTCCCGCCATGTTCACTCCCAAGGGGATGCACAGCCTTTAGCAGATGCTTCATGTCTTTATGAATGAATGAATAAATGATCACAGGAAGGAATGGGATGGATGTGATAGAGTCTAGGACCCTTCTCTGCCACTAACCATCAGTGGGACACCTCTGGGCCTCAGCTTCCTCATTTTTATGGGATCATTCACCTATGAGAGTCTGTGGTTTTGTGGACAGAAACAGGGGTTCCGACAACAAAGTCTGTCTAATAAAATAAGTAGCAAGAGGGAAGCTGGCAGCAGGGTGACAGTTCCTCCAGACCAAGAAAACAGCCACTGAGGTGGAGAACCCTAGGGTCAGAAGACATGGCCAGGGTGACTCTGCCACTTATCTGCTGTCATTGTGCCCTTTCTGGACCACTGTTTTGGCAGATACATTCTGACAATGTGGGGTCCTTGAGCCTGGTCTGAGGGGCCCAGTGAATAAGAATGGGGAGCCCAGCTCACCTGCCTTCCACTGATTAGAATGCTAAAGCAACTTGGGAAAAGCATTTATTCTCAGCTCTTAGAATTACCCTTCACTTTCCAGGCAGATAAATGGGACAAAACAGAAGATGCAGTTGCATTTAAATGGAGTGAAGCTGGTGGAAGTTTATAAGATTTGCATAAGCTTTTTGACTGCTTTTGAATATTCATTTGCCCCAGGGAGGGCTGAGCAGCCAGATCAATGAGCCTAAAGAAAACACCTCCCATCCCCCACTCCACAGCCATCGACTTGATTCCAATTCATTGCAACCCTAAGGACCAGGTAGAACAGCCCCCATAGAGTTTCCAAGGCTGTACTGGTGTAGGACAGTGGGTTAATGAGCTGAACTGCAAAGTCGGTTTGAACAGCAAGGTCAGCAGTTCAAACTCACCTTGGAAACCCTATACAGGGTCACTATGGGTCGGAACCGACTTGATAGCACCTCACAAAAAACAAAAAGCAAAAAAATCTTTACAGAATCAGACTGCCACATCTTTCTCTTGTGGAGTGCCTGGTGGGTCCAAACTGCTTACCTTTTGGTTAGCAGCCAAGTAAGAGCTTTAACTGTTGAGCCACCAGGACTCCTTCAATGAGCCTAAAGGGAGGTTATTTAAGGTTGAGGGAAGGAGAACACATACACACACACAAAAAAAAAAACAAACAGATTTGGCTGGAAATCCTGCTCCACAGGCTCACAGGAGCTAACTGTAATTCTCCACCAGTTAGAATGTCACAGGCTCAGAGTAAATTCCCGGAGTTGATACACTTCATGGATACTGTTGCTATAGCAACCGCCTCCCGGAAACCATGTATACTGCCAGATCACAAGCGATAAGAACAAGTCCAAGGAAGTAAATGATGGATAGTCAGCTCAGGACCCGAGTAGGCCCCCAGAGTTTTGAAATCTATCCCAGAGTTCCAGGATACACCCTCGACTTCTCAGACATCCCAGTGATTTCTGAAGCAGCCCCAAATTCTGGAACAAATCTGGAATATTCACATCTATTCTCAAATTCTAGACTCCTTTCCCAAAGTTCGGAATACACTCTAGATATCCAAAGAATGAAGTTCCTGGGTGGTGCGGTTAACATGCTCGACTCCTGATCTAAAGGTTGGAGGATCGAGTCTACCCAGAGGTTCTTCAGAATGGTCTGGTGATCTACTTCTGAAAACCCAGCCACTGAAAATCTTGTGGAGCACATTTCTGCTCTGACACACATGGTGTCACCACTGAGTGGGAATCAACTTGATGGACAACGGTTAGTCACAAAAGACCCTTATTTCTGGCAGCCTATTGTGCTATCCAGTCAGGCACCCAAAACCCTAAAAACAGCCCCTAGATTTCTAGAATGGGCCCATAAATTCTGATCTCCTTCTTGAATTGATTCTTCCTAGGATTTGCTAGTCCATGTGAACTATAAGCGTTCTAGAGCACTCAGTGCTTATCTGAAAGAGAGTCAGGGATGGAGCTCTGGAGTTGGTTCTGGCTCAAAGCAACCCTATATAGTGTTTCTGAGGCTGTAAATCTTTACAGGAACAGAAAGCTTCATCTTTCTCCCACAGAACAGCTGGTAATTTTGAACTGTTGACCTTGAGGTTAGCAGCCAGACTCCTAACCACCAGGCTACCAGAGAGGAAATGCAAAGTACAGTCATGCCTGGCCATTGCGGAAGGTGTCCACCTACCCCCTGCACTCCCAGTGCCTCACACAGGGGGGATGAGTGCTCACTGAGTCATCCCCAGTCTCTGCCAAGGCCCCTGGGTGACTATTAGCACATTCATCCTGGAGCCAAACCGAAGGGTGTCCCAAAGGCTCCTCAGCCCAGGTCGACTGAGGTTGGGAGCTGGTGACTTGTAAAGCCTTAGCCTTCCTCGTCTGGGGGTGGAGGAGCCTTCTGCTCTCTCCTACTGTCTCTGACCAGCACACTCATCCAGAGACTCCTGAACAGGAACATTATCCCCATAAGCCAGGTTGAAAACCGTTTCAGACTGTTCCCTCTTCCTTTCCCACCACACTCCATTCTCCTAAGCCCATCCCATTCCTCATTTCCCTTTCTCACTGAATCCATCTCCACTCCATCCCCACTGCATTGGTCCAGGCATTGTCATCTTTCTGCCTCCATTCCTACCCCCCTCCACTTTCCCCCGTGCAAAGTTCTGTTGATTCTGCTGTCCTCTTAAAAGCCTCCAAGCTTCTTCCATGTCACTGCTTAAGTGGAATTGCTCACCTAAACATTCAAGGCCTGTTCCCTTTAAAGGGGTGGCACTGTGGATTAATGTGCCAGACTGCAAGGTCAGAGGTTCAAGCTCACCAGCTGCTCCTCAGAAATCCTATCTATACAGGGTCGCTATGGGTTGGAACCAACTCGACGGCATTCAACAACAGTAACAACAATGTCTGACCTGTTCAATATTTCCCACTAAATGTTCAGTTTCCCACTAAACCTCCTGTGACTTCTGCGAACATGGTTGGGTCATGACAAAAATTCTCCATTCCTGACCCTCAACCTTTGCTTCTCCTCTCCTCTTCCTCCTCAAAGGTTCTCTGGACCACCTCTAAGTCTCCAACCTAGTGTAAGGACCACCACCTTGAAGACCACCAACACTTTGGCTGACCTAGCCCTTCTTGAAACCAGAGCACATCTGGGCTGCACGACTGTTTTCAATGTCAGCTGTGGGTTGTCAGAACTGGACCCTTAGAGATAATCAAGTCCAAGAGTCCTAGTGTGGCGCTGTGGGTTAATGTGCTAGACTGTAAAGTCGATTTGAACAGCAAGGTCAGTGGTTCAAGCTCACCAGTCGCTCCTTGGAAACCCTATACAGGGTCACTATGAGTCAAAACTGACTCAACAGCACTTAACAACAACAACAACAGGTGTGGGGTGGGGTGGAGAGAGAAGGTGACCCAGCCAGTGGGACATCCAACCCTTCACCCAGCACAGCCTCACCTCCATCTGCTTTAGACATTCATTAATTTCTTCAGATGTAAATTGGGTGCCTTCACTGTGTTCTTTGCTGGAAATACAGCAGTAAATGGAGACAAAACCTCTACCCTCGTGGAACTTGCAAGCTACTGGAGGAAACACAATAATTATGATCACATGTAGAGAGAAAAGAAAATATCCAGCAGAGATCATTGCTGAGAAATAACAAAACAGAGATAAGATACAGGGTGGCTCTGGGGTGCGGGAGGATAACATTGGACAGGTTGGTCCAGGAAGGCTCTCTGAGAAGGTAAAAACTCCTGAATGGTTCTGGGGGAAAAATATTCATAAAAAGGAAAAGCCAGTACCAAGGCCCAGAGGAATGAACAAGTATGCTATCTGTCATGGAGTTCTGGTGTGATGTTATAGGATAAGACCCTATATAGGGTTCCTATGAGTCAGAACTGATCAACCACTTGTAGCAACAACAATATGGATCTATGAGGTGTGGCTGGAATCCTGGTGTGGCACTGTGGGGATAATGCACTGAACTGAAAAGTAGGTTGAACCGCAAGGTGGGCAATTTGAACCGCAAACTCACCAGCCGCTCCTCAGGAACCCTATACAGGGTCACTGTGAGTCAGCACTTAACAACAACTCAACAGCACTTAACAACAACAACATGGATTGAATTGTGTCCCCAGAAAATAAGATTTGGAATGTAATCTCTACACTTAGAGAATGTAATCTTGTTTGAGAATAATGTTTCATTTGTTATGTTAATGAGGTAATATCAATGTCAGTCAGCTGTGTCCTAAACCTAACCACTTCTAAGATCTAAAAAGAGCAGATTAGATGCAGGAAAGAAAAAAAAAAAAAAACAAGATGAAGGAGAGGATTGTCATGTGAGGATTCCTAAGTAACAGAAGAAACCAGAACCACAGGTGTTGAAACAAGGAAGCTCCCAGTGAACCAGCTTCCCCTGGAATTCAGACTTCCTTCTTGTTGTTGTTAGATGCTGCTGAGTTGGCTCCTACGCATAACAAGCCTACACACAACAGAACGAAACTCCGCCCAGTCCTGCACCATCCTCACAGTTTCTGCTACACTTGAGCTCATTGTTGATGCTACTGTGCCAATCCATCTCATTGGAGGTTTCCCTCTTTTCTCTGACCCTTCCCTTTACCAAGCACGATGTCCTTCTCCAGGGATTGGTCCCTCCTGATAATATGTCCAAAGTATGAGAGACAAATTTGACCATCTTGGCTTCTAAGAAGCTTTCTTCCAACACAGACTTTTGGCAGTCCATAGTACTTTTCATATTCTTCTCCAGCACCATAATTCAAATGCATCAATTCTTCTATGCTCTTCCTTATTCATTGTACAACTTTCACATGCATATGAGGTTATTGAAAATACCATGGCTTGGATCAAGCGCACCTTAGTCCTCAAAGTGACATCTTTGCTCTTCAATACTTTAAAAAGGTCTTGTGCAGCAGATTTGCCCAATGCAATACGTCATTTGATTTCTTGACTGCTGCTTCCATGAGTGTTGATGGTTGATTCAAGCAAAATGAAGTTTTTCACAACTTCAATCTTTTCTCCATTTAGCAGGATGTTCCTTAACTGTGAGAAAATAAGTATCTGCTCTTTAAAGCCACCCAGTTGGGGTATTTGTGCTACTAAATAACTAAGTGATGCCATCTGGAGAAATTGGGTTCCAGTGCTCAGAAAGCAAAAAGCCCCTTGATATAGTTGGATCCTATTACTTCACAGAAGAACATTTAAGATCAAGTTCACCCAGAGATTGCAGGAGGTCTCACTGAGAGTTGGTGCAGACAGAGCCAGGGTGAATCCCCAGGCTCCATCTGTCACCCTAGAGAGCCGGCCACCCCATAATGTACTCCCTAGCCTCTGCTTTTCCAAGTCACCAGGCCAACCCTACTCCTGGCTACAACCCTATCCTACCCTGCACACAGGTGAGACGGGTGAATGAGATCATGTCTCACAAGCCTGCTGAGCTCTAGGGAGCAGGCAGCCAGACAAATAAAAGGCTTTATTTTGATCTGGGAAACACACATCCTGTGGCCAAGGGACCTGGCACCAGACATGATCACAGGAGGGAAGAGAAAAATAGACAATGAAATTAAAAGGCATTTCATTTCCAGGGTCAAAGCTGACACAAACAAATCAAGAAGACGTTTTCCTGGGTTTCTCTATGTCCCCTCCTCCCATGTTCTTGGCATCTGTGGTGCAGCACTCTGGTCAGGGGCTGCAGCTCACACAGTGGCACGGGGTCTCCTAGGTGGCCATCTTGAGCCATTGGATACAGGAATTCCTGACTTTGAAGGACTTCAAAGTCATGAGAGGTCATTTGGTCCACTCCATTGTCTCAGTGTATGAGCTGGACTTGCTAGCTTCTTCCCCGATTGAGAGCAGGCCCTTAACCCAGAGAGAGCAGCTCAGAGCCAGACGAGGAGGAAGACAATAGAAGTCAGACACACTGGGTTCAAATCCCAGCTCTTCTACTTAACCTCTGTATGCCTTAGTTTCCTCTACTGTAAGAGAGGAAATTACCATTGTGAGGATGAAGTGAGATGAGATCTTTGGATGTAAAACTCTTGTCACATAGTAGGTACGAAACAAATATTGATTTTTAAAGCTGTCTGGAGCCCCAGCTATCCACTACAGGGAGCAGTGGGACCTCTGTTTTCTTCTTTCCACCCACACCACCAGACTCACTCAGGTTTCCCCAGAGCCTCTGATCCAAACAAACTCTTTGTATATAATACATTAAATTGCATCATATTCTCACTGCAGCCCCGGAGAGCATCACCTGACTCCTCTGTTCATTCCTTTCATATCAGTCAGGCCTCTAAGATATTGAGGTGTAAACAGATGCCGTTGGCTCCTTTCCAACCCCTATCATTATTGGTGTGTGTGTGTGTGTGTGTATGGTAGGTGATCAGCTTTATGAAATGAATATTCACAAGACAAAGGTTTTCCCCTTCTGCTTGCATTGCTCTTGAGAAAAGACCCATGGAGCTTGACAGGTGTCATAAGGAAACAGGATAGGTTGCAGGTTACTTTACAGAGGACCATGTCACTGCTGACCTCTTCTGATGATTTTTCAACAAACATTTATTGAGGGCATAGTGTGTGCAAAGCAGTGTGTTAAATATATTTTGTTCACACAAGTGAATGAAACAGACACACTCTCTTTTCTCTTGGAGCTCACATGTTCAAGCTGATGGACTAGCTGGTTAAGTGGATCTAATCTGTCAAGTGATTCAATTCAAAGAGTGCCGATCAATTCATCAGTGTCAGCCTGTGAGAGGTCTCCAGTGATGTGCCACAGGACTCTGTCTTTGGTCCTTCTCATCAAGGACACGATGCTTGAGGGATCCTGGATACTGGTAAACAAGGGGCATTTATGCACCAATGTTTACAGAGTACCTACTCTGTGCACAGTCATGAACGTGACAGAGCAAAATCTCTGTCCTCATGAGGCATATGTTCTAGTTGAGGGAGACAGATGATGGATCAATAAACAAATAAAATAAGAGTGTCTGATGGTTCCATGTCTTATGGAAAAGGAAAACTGAGGAGTGGAGAGCACTGGGGGGTTGGGGGAAGGGTATGAAATTTTAAGTAATATATTTCAGCAAAGGACTCAGGAGAGGCGAAATCAAACCTTCTTGAAGACCAGGAGAATACCAAACAAAGGGAATAAGTAGCAAGTGTGCAGGCTTTGGGGTGGAAAGGTGCCTGGCATGTTCATGGAACAGAAGGAGGTTAGTGTGGCGGGAACAGAGTGACCAAAGGAAAAAGGGTAGGAGATGAGGTCAGAGTGGAACAAAAGGAGAAGGCCATTGTTGGACTCCAGGTAACAAAAAGGGTGACTTAGACCAGGGTAGACACACAGTGCAGTGGTTAAAAACAAGGACTCTAGAGCCGATTTTTAAGGGACCAAGCCTTACTCACAATGTTGACACGTATTTTTTTTGGTTGGAAAACACACGATTCAATCCATGAGAGAATGTGAGCTCATCTGATGTTCCTATCATGACTAGACTGGGCTAGAAAGCATACCACACACAGGAAGGGCCCTTTATAACACACAACATGAAAGTAAGTCAAACAGTATCGTTATCGGTTCATACATGTACGGGTTTATTTCAAACAAAACATGCTTAAACATGTCTCTGCAATTAGTGGGTAGCTGCAGACAATTTCTCTCAGTAATACACTTATTTTAGTGGTTTGGCAATTTTGTTATGATCCTCACGATATGATCTAAAAAGCCAATCAATTGTACAAGGATTAAGGGGAGTTCCCTGAGGTGGGCGTACAATACCTTTTATCTTACAAAAGGATAAAAAGGAGAGAAAATCAAGAACGACTAAGAAAAAAGAGCTGCCAGGAGTGGAGTTCATCCTTTGGACACAGGTCCTTGTGTCGGGAACCTTGTGGATCCTGGGAAAATAGATGCCAAGACACATGGTATTATGCAAGGAATATCAGGCCTCCAGATACTGAAAGAAGACAAGGACCTTTCTCCTAAATTGTGAACCAGTGGAGAGAGACAGCCTTCTCCGAGAAATGGTGCTGTGAATTCAACCTTTTAGCCTCCTAAACTGTGAGAGAAGAAATTTCTGTGAGTTAAGGCCATCCGCTTGTGGTATTTGTTTTGTAACAGCACTAGATAACTAAGACACATTTCATAAAATACCGGGTCAATACTTTTACAACTCTCAACGTAAAACCAAGCAGAAACTGAAAAACTGTAACAGATGAGAAGACACTAAGGAGACATGACAACTGAAGGTTATGTGGGAATCTGGATTGGATCCTGGAACAGAAAAGGGGCACTCGGAGGAAAACTGGTGAGAAATACAAATAAAGTCTGGAGTTTGGTTAATAGTAATGCATCAGTGGACGCTTTGGGTGCTGTTGTTGTTGTTGTTGTTTTTAATTAATAGACTTTCTTTTTACAGAAGTTTTAAGTTTACAGAAAAATTGAACAGAAAGTTCAGAGTTCCTAAATACTTCCTCACTCCCTTCCCACAGATTTTCCTCTTATTAATATCTTGCCTTGGTATGGTACATTTTTTACAATTGATGAACCAGTATTCATATATTACTACTAACTAACGTTTATAGTTTACATTGGGGTTCATTCTTTGTAGTTACAGTTCTATGGGTTTGAGCAAATGGAAATTATGTATCCACCATTGCAGAGTGGAGATTTACAGCTTTGGAAACCCTTTACAAGGTCACTAAGAGTTGGAACTGACTCGACGACACTTAACAACAATAGCACCCACTACAGAATAGTTTCATTGCCCTAAAAATGCCTTGTGCTCTATCTGTCCCATCCCTTTCACCAACTGCATCCCTCTCCCCAAGCTCCTAGTAGCCACTGATCTTTTTACAACCTTTTCCAAAAGTTTCATATACTATGTAGCCTATGAAAACCTGGTGGCATAGTGGGTTGTGCATTGAACTGTTAACCACAAGATTGGCAGTTCAAATACACCAGCCACTCCACAAGAGAAAGATGGGGCTTTCTGCTCCCAAAGAGATTTATAGCCTGGGAAACCCTGTACAGGATCACTATGAGTCGGAACAGACTCAACAGCACATGACCACCACCACAATAAATGTAGCCTATACAGACTGGCTTCATTTGTTCGTTATTGTTAGCTGCCATGGAGCTGGTCCGTGACTCATGGCAACCCTATGAGCAATGGAGCAAACTGCTGCCCAGTCCTGAAGCATCCTCAGTCTGCTGCAGAACAGACTGTTGTGACCCATAGAGTTTTCACTGACAAATTTTCACAAGTAGGTCATCAGCTTTTTCTTTCTGGTGTGTTTTAGTCTGGTAGCTCTGCTAAGACCTGCTCAGCATCATAGCAAGACGTTGTCTCCCACAGGCAGACAATGGTAGTCAAGAATTCTACAACTAAACCACTAATGCCCCCATTTTTAAACTTAGTGATATACATTCAACCTTCCTCCATGTTTTCTTCTTCTTCTTCTTTTTTTTTTTTTCCCCTCTCCATGTCTTCTTTTTATTGCTGAATAATATGTATTCAGGAGTCCTGGTGTGGCGCTATAGGATAAGCATTGGATGGTGGTTCAAACCCACTAGCTGCTCCTTGGAAACCCAATACAGGGTGGCTATGAGTCAGAATCAACTCGATAGCACTTAACAATATGTATTCCACTGTATGAAAGTATCACAATTTATTTATTCAAGGACATCTTGATTGTTTCCAGTTTTTGACAATTATGAATAGAGCTGCTATAAACAAGTTTTTGTGGGAACATAAGTGTTCAACTCATTTGGGTAAATACCTAGCAGCACAACTGCAGGATTATAGTAGCATCAACACTGGACTGCGAACCACAAGGTCGGCAGTTCAAACCTACCAGCAGCTCTTTGGAAACGTTATATAGGTCACTATGAGTTGGAACCAACTCAATGGCACTTAACAACCCAAACAACAACAATGGTTAGACTGGACTCCTGGTGTGGCACTGTGGGATCAGCACTGGACTGTGAAACACAGATCAGCTGCTTCTTGGAAACCGATACAGAGTCACTATGAGTTGGAACCGACTATACAGCTCTTAACAACAACAGCATGGTGAGACTGGAGTCCTGGTGTGGCTATGTAGGATGAACACTGGGCTTCTAACCACAAGGTCAGCAGTTCAAACCCATCAGCCACTCCTTGGAAACCCAATACAGGGTTGCTATGAGTTGGAATTGACTAGGCAGCACTTAACAACAACATTGGTAAAGCTACATTTAACTTTGTAAGGCACTGCTAAAACTGTCTTTCAAAATGATTATATCATTTTGCATTCTCACAGGCCATGAATGAGAATTCCTGTTACTCCGCATTCTCATCAGCATTAGGTGTCCTCAGTGTTTTCAATTTTAACGATTCTACTAGGTGTGTGGCGCTATAGGAGCCCTGGTGTACCGCTGTAGGATAAAGCCCTGGACCTCAAGGTCAGTTTTAACTACAAGGTCGATAGTTCAAACTCATTAGCTGCTCCTTG
Organism: Chrysochloris asiatica; assembly: GCF_000296735.1. Classification (NCBI taxonomy): domain Eukaryota; kingdom Metazoa; phylum Chordata; class Mammalia; order Afrosoricida; family Chrysochloridae; genus Chrysochloris; species Chrysochloris asiatica. The sequence goes on along the minus strand of NW_006408565.1, from coordinate 19,157,950 downwards.
GAAACCCTATACATGGTCACTATAAATCAGCACTTAACAATAACAATAGGTGTTGACTATGCAAAGGCATTTGACTATGTAGCTCATAACAAACTATAGCTAACACTGCAAAGAATAATAATTCTAGGATTCTTCACTGTATTCATGAGGAATCTGTACATTGACCAAGAGGCAGTCATTCAAAAAATAAATAAATGAAGGGATATTGAATGATTTAAAATCAGGAAAGGTATGCTTCAGCGTTATATCCTTTCATCTTACTTACTCAGTCTGTATACTAAGCAAATGATCGGAGAAGCTGTATGAAGAAGAATGTTGCTTCAAGATTGGAGGAAAGCTTATTAACAGAAAGTTTATTTCAAAACAGTTAATACTGGTAGTCAGGCACTATCTAGTTCTTCTAAGCTCAGAGTCATGGAGACTGAACACATGGTTCATTAGTCCATTGACTAATTGTTTCCAAACATCTTCAATTTTCATCACTCTTGGAAAAGCAATTGATTTTTATATAATATTATATCCTATAATTGAGTATTCATTCCAGGAGAATATTTTTGTATATTCTTTGGGATGTTCTGAAAAGTCTTGATGTTACAGTGGTTATACACTCAGCTGCTAACAAAAAGATTAGTGGTCCAAACCTACCAGCCCACTCCATAGGAGAAAGTTTTGGCAGTGTGCTTTGTAACGATTTACAGCTTTGGAAATCCTCTGGGATAATTCTACCCTGTCCTACAGCATCACTCTGAGTTAGAATCTATACAATGCCAATGAGTTTGGGGATTTGGGATTGGGATATTCTACATAGTTAACTAGGGCATTTGGAAACAAAGACAGTTTTATTTCTTCCTTCCTAATCTGTATAACTTCTATTCCTCTTTTCTTATCTTATTGCATTATCTAGCAGTTCTGTAGGATTGTTGTTGTTGTTGTTATGTGCCATGGAGTCAGTTCTGACTCATAGTGACCCTGTACAGGGTTTCCAAGGCTGTGAATCTTTACAGGAGCAGAAAGCCTCATCCCTCAGAACAGCTGGTAGTTTTGAACTGCTGACCTTGCGGTTCACAGCACAATTCGTAACCACTACACTACCAGATATATATATATATGTTGTTGTTGGTAAGTGCCGTCAAGTCGGTTCCCACCCATAGCGACCCTGTACAGAGTTTCTGAGGCTATAAATCTTTACGGGAGCAGAAAGCCTCATCTTTCTCCCATGGAGCATCTGGTAGTTTCGAACTGCTGACCTTGTGGTTCCCAGCCCGATTTGTAACCACAACGCTATAGGAGTGGTGAAATGAGACATCTTTGCCTTGTTCCCAATCTGAGAGAGACAGCATCGTACTTCTCACCACTAACTATGATGTTAGCTACAGTTTTTGAAGACCCCCAATGAGATGGATTGGCACAGTGGCAGGGCAATGGGTTCAAGCATAACAATAATTGTGAGGCTAGCGCAAGACTGAGCAGTGTTTCATTCTGTCAAGCCTAGAGTCACTATGAGTTGTGCTCAATGGCACCTAACAATAACAACAATAATATTCTTTATCAGATTGAAGAAGGTCCCCTTTACTCCTAGTTTGTGAAGAGCTTTTATCATGACTGGGTGTTAAAATCTGTCAAATACTTTTCTGCATCATTTGATATTATTATGTGAGTTTTCTGCTTTAGCCTGTTGATGTGATAGATTACATTTATTGATTTTGATTGTTGAACTATCTTTTCATACCTAGAAGGAATCCTACATATGCATTTAACAACAGCGACAACAAATTCATAGTAAACAATGGAGTTTCAAAGGTTTGTTTAAAACAATAGAATTAAAAGATAATGGGTTTTCCACTAACTTTCTGTAGCCCCCTGGTATAATTTAAGTCCATTTTTATGCTTTTGTTAGATGCTGTCAAATTAGTTCCAACTCATAGCAACCCTGAGTACAACAGAATGAAATGCTGCCTAGTTCTGTGCCAAACTCACAATCATTGCTGCTTCCGTCGATTTTTACAGCCACCGTGTCAGACCATGTCATTGAGGGTCTTCCTCTTACCCTCTCTTTACCAAGCATGATGTCCTTCTCCAGAGATTAGTCCCTCCTGATAATACATCTGAAGTCTTGCCATCTTTCTAAGGAACATTCTGGCTATACTTCTTTCAAGACAGATTTGTTTGTTCTTCTGGCAGTCTGTGGTATATTCAGTCATCTTTGCCAACACCATAATTCAAATTCATTAATTTTTCTTCAGTCTTCCTTATTCATTGTCCAGCATTCACATGACTTAGGAAGTGTTTTCTTTGATTCTATTTTCTGCAAGAATTACTATCATTTTTTTTCTTATATATTTGAAAGTGAAAACCTCTGAGAACACCACTTTTTATTTGGAGAGGTTATTAATTAATAATTCATTTTTTTTATAGATATAGGCCTATTCCAATTCTGTTTCTCCTTGTGTGAGCATGGAGCCCTAGACTGTGACCTTCGCAAGTGCTTCTCTGCCTTTCCCTCCAGCTTAAGTGAGACAAGAAGCCTAAAGCAATCTGGAGGTGTGAATTTCTCTTCTCCCAGATTGGTTAGGTTTTGGTAAAACTAGGGTTGGTTTGTTGTTGTTGACTGCTGTAAGGGCAGAAACCTCATTAAGAAGAACAAAGACATCTGAATGTAGTTCAGAATGGTTATGTTTCCCTTCCTGCTGCCAGAAACAGGAGTGAATTTTCTTCTAGTCTTCACAGTGAGAACCTTTTGGGGCTCCTGAATGCAAAATTCATGAAAGTGTGGTTGTGATGATTAAGGTTACGTGTCAGCTTGACCAGACTATGATTCTCAATAGTCTGACAGATATTGTGTAATTATCTACCATTTGGAGGGCTGATATGAAGAACCCATCAATTGAAAGGGGGGTTTCCTTGGGGGATGGCTTGCATCCAATATATAAAGATGCTCTGACAAAGCTCTCTCTCTCTCAAGCCTGCATCCATCTGACTTGACATTCTCTCACCTCTGGTTCTTGGGATGTGAGGCAGCAGCCTGCCACTTGACCTGCAGATTTTGGGATCACTAGCTCCTGCAGCTTTACAGGCCAGCAGTTTGCCTTCTGACATGATGACTTGGGGTTCCTCAGCCCCTGCAACGACGTGAGTTAAGAGAAGTCTCCAGCCTGACCCCTTAACCCATAGATTTGGGGCTTACCAGACTATCCAACTGCATGAGCTATTTCCTTGAAATAAATCTGTATGTCTGTCTATATATATTTTGTTGTTGTTGTTAGTTGCCACCAAGTCAGTACGAACTAATAGTGACCCTATGCACAACAGAACAAAACACTGCACGATCCTGAGCCAACTTCACAATCATTGCTACTACATTTGAGTCCATTGATGCTGTCAATCCATCTTGCTAGGGGTCTTCCTCTTTTTCTCTGACCCTCCACTTTAACAAACATAATATCCTTCTCCAGTGACTGGTCCCTCCTGACAATATGTCCAAAACATGAAAGACGGTGTCTGGCCATCCTGGCCTCCAAGGACCTCTCTGGCTGCATTTCTTCCAACAGATGAATTTGTTCTTTGGCAGCCCATGAAACTGTCAATATTCTCCTCCAATATCTAACTGAAATGCATCAATTCTTCTATGGTCTTCGTTATTCACTGTCCAACTTTCTCATGCATATGAGGTTATTGAAAAAACCATGGCTTGCTCTCTATTTGTCTATCTATTTCTATATCTGTATGGAGTCCTGGTATAGCACTGTGGGTTAATGCGCCGCACTGCAAAGCCGTTTGAACTGCAAGGTCAGCAGCTCAAACTCACCATCTGCTCCTTGGAAACCCTATATAGGGTTATGGGTCGGAATCTACTCAACAGCGTTCAACAACAACAACAATAAATCTGTATCTCTATATATTTTACTAGTTTACTCCTCTAGAGAATGTAGCCTACCACCTACACCTGAGTGGGGCTCCCTACACCCGAGTCCTCCCTCCAGAGTTTTTAACTCTTGAGCAAGTCCACACCGAGACTTCAGAAATTTGCCACTTACTATGTAAAAAGTCCCTACTGATACTGCTCCCAGTGAAGCACATTCTCTCTATCTGCCTCTCTCTCCAGTTTAGGGGAAGCTTTTTCCCACATAACTGCAATCTCTGATGGAGCTAAGAAGAGTTGTTGATTTTCAGTTTGTTCATCTTTTTTTATTGGTGGGACGATGGGGATTGACAACTCCTAAGCTCTTTACTGGAAATCAGAAGTCACCTTTTTATTTTTTAATTTTGAAAAATCTTCCATGGTTATGTATAATATTAACAATAGAGAAAATTGCTGTTGTAATTTGTTAGCTACTTGCCATAGTTGTTGTTGTAGTTGTTAGTGCCACTGAGTCAGTTCTGACCTTGCAGTTCAAACAGAACTTGCAGTCCAGCGCATTAATCCACAGCACCACACCAGGACTCCTAGTTGCCATTGTTGTTGTTTGGTGCTATCGAGTCAGTATTGACCCATAGCGACCTTATGCACAGCAGAACAAAACCCTGCCTGATCCTGGGCCAACTTGTTGCCACGCTTGAGTCCATTGATGCTGCCACTTGGCCAATCCATCTCGTTGGAGGTCTTCCTCTTTTTCTCTGACACTCCATACTACTAATTCATGGTGACACGATGTACTACAGAATTGTTGCCCAGTCATCTTCACAATCTTTGATATGCTTGAGTACACTGTCATAGCCACAGTGACATCGAAGTTAGGGGTTCATCTTCCAGCACTATATCAGACAATCTTCTGTTGCTGTTCATGGGCTTTTCACTGGTTAATATTCAGAAGTAGGTCTCCAGGCTCTTCTTCCTGTCTTAGTCTGGAAGCTCTGTTGAAACCTGTCTACAGTTGGTGGCTCTGCTGGTATTTGAAATATCAGTGGCATAGCTCCCAGCATCACAACAGCATGCAAATCATCACAGGAAAACAACTTGATGGATGGGTACTAGAGGAAAACTAGCCAAATGGGGGAAATATCAGCTGTTAAGTTCTGTAGGATAGACACTGGACTGCACACTCCATGGTTCAAGCCCACCAGCCACTTGGCAGAAGAAAGATGAGGCTTTGTGCTCCTCCAACGATTTACAGCCCTGGAAACCCTGTAGAGGGTCATTATGAATTGAAATTGACTAGCTGTCACTTAACAACGACAATAGCAACACTCCAAGTTCTTGATTAGCAAATCATTGATTATAAAACTCCTTTGAAGGCCAGTATCACATCTTCATATTATTCACTCAACAAATATGTACAGAAGGATTGGGCTGAGTCATTGTTGTTGTTAGGTGCCATCGAGTCATTCATTCACAGCAGAACGAAACGCTGCCCAATCTTGGGCCAACCTCACTACCATTGCCATGCTTGAGTCCATCGATGCTGCCACT
>NW_006408565.1:19143172-19150508 GCF_000296735.1 Chrysochloris asiatica | reverse complement strand
CCACAGTCTGCCCCTGACCTTGTTTTCACTGATGATATGGAGCTTTTCCATCATCTCTTACCACAGATGTAGTCAATTTGATTTCTATGTATTCCATCTGGTGAGGTCCGTATGTATAGTCATCTCTTATACTATCTAAAGAAGGTATTTGAGTCATTGTATAGCATTCCAAAAGGAGAAACAAGGACTAACCAAAAAAAGTGAAGAGTAAGAAGGAGCAGTTCTCTAATAACCACTAAAAACAGTGACTTCCTCACTATGTTATTATTGTTGTTACGTGCCGTCAAATCAGTTCCAACTCATAGCGACCCTGTATAGGGTTTCCAAGGAACAGCTAGTGAGTTTGAACTACCAAGCTTGTTGTTCAAACCAACTTTGTAGTTCAGTGCTTTATCCCACAGTACCCTCACCTTGGGAGGGGCTCAAATAGAGACTTGAGAACTCTTAAATTGTAGAGCAGACTATTGCTTCCAAAAAAGAGGCTATGGCGCACCCTTTGCAGCTCTACTCCCTACAAGAACATCTGAATTTCTGGTACATCTCTAAGTTGACCCCAACCAGCCAATAGATATGCCCCAGGTAGCACTTTCTCTCTAATTTCTGGAGAAGGCTGTACCAGCAGAGGTGAGCTGGACAAGCACTTTACTATTGACACAGCTACCCCTTACCACAGACCATCCCTGTCATTCATTCAACAAACTTTTACTCAGTATGGTAGAGAAACTCTGGCCCATAATTCAGAACACAGGCTTTGGAGGGGACAGACCTTAGAATGCCACTTTCAGCTGGTCCCCTTAACCACTCTAAGCCTCATCTTCTTTATCCAAAAACTGGAGGTAATAACAGAACCTAGCTCAGCGTTAGCATACATGCTTGTTAAAAGATACTGTTGCTGTTGTTAAGTGCTGTTGAGTCAGTTCCAAATCATAGCAACCCTGTATAGAGTTTCCAAGGAACAGCTGGTGGTTTGAACTGCCAACCTTTTGGTTAGCAGTCCAATGCTTTTCCTATAGTATCATACCAGAGGTCCTATTAAAAGGTTTGTTGTTGTTGTTAAGTGCTGTCAAGTCGGTTCCGACCCATAGAGACCCTGTATAGAATTTCCGAGGAGTGACTAGTGAGCTTGAACTGCCGACCTCGCAGTTCAAACAGCTTTGCAGTCTAGCGCATTAACACACAGCACCACACCAGGACTCCTATTAAAAGATAGCTACTATTATTATGATGTGGATTTGTAGAATACACACTGGACTGCTAACCAGAAGGTTGGTGGTTCAAACCCACCAGTTACTCCTTGGAAACTCTATAAAGAGTCACTATGGGTTGGAACCTATGCAGCAACACTTACAAACAACTATTATTATGAAGCAAGCCTTATGCTGGACACAAAGTGGGTACAAAGTTAGACTTAGTGAGAAGTCAGACATTTAACAAGCAGTGACAATATAGGAGACTATGGGTGGCTTCTATCAGGTTACAGAGTACTCCCACCAGGCCCCCCGCTCCAAATCTCAAGACTCCAAGAACACAATTGTAAAGCCTCTTCCTCCACTGCCTGGAACAAAGACGAGTGACAAAACATGAAAACAATTCATCCAAAGGATTGATGGGCCATGCACAGACCTGAAACCAGAAGAACTAGATGGTGCTTGGCTACCTCTACTGATCACTCTGAAAGGGACCACATCAGACAATCCTGGAACAAATGGAAGAAAAATGTGGAACACAATTTAAAATCATAAGAAAGACCTGGTTGGATAGAGACCAGTGGTGGTGGTGGTGGTGGTTATGCACGTGAAGTTGGTTCTGACTCATAGCGAACCTGTACAGGGTTTCCGAGCCTGTAAATCTTTACGGGAGCAGAAAGCATCATCTTTCTCCCGTGGAACAGCTGGTAGTTTTGTACTGGTGACGCTGCTGTTCGCAGGCCAATTCGTAACCACTACGCTAAGTGGGACCACCAAAACTGTGGCCCTTAGTCACTAGAACTAACTGTATGCTCTCACCCACATGGCTCAGATTTAGCTGAAGTGTTCATTCCTTAGAGCAATCAATCATCTGCAATCCAAGAGGCAAGAAGGGTTGGAAAGAAGGATGACCAGAAACGGGAACCACAGGGAGGAAGTGGGATGACTACGGTTGCATTATGGGGATTACAATCAGTGGCATGAAACAAAATGTCTTTGAGTGGAAAACTGATCTGCCCTGTAAACCTTCACCCAAATCACAATAAAAAGTCAAAAAAAAAAAAAATTGATATTTTAATTGAAACTTCAATAGATATACTGTTGTTGTTGTTAAGAGCCATTGAGTTGGTTCCAACTCATAGCAACCCTGTATAGGGTTTCTGAGGAGCAGCTGGTAACTTTGAACTGTCTACCTGAAGTTAGCAGTCCAGTGCTTAACCTACAGCACTGCACCAGGTCTTCAAATAGATATAGTGTTGTTGTTAAGTGTTGTGGAGTCGGTTCCGACTCACAATGACCCTGTATAGGGTTTCCAAGGAACGACTGGTGAGTTTGAACTGCCAACCTTGTGGCTCAAACTGACCTTGTGGTCCAGTACTTATCCTACAGCTCTACATCAGGACTCCAAATAGATATATTTGTTGTTGTTATTGATTAGTGCTGGTGAGTCTGTTCTGACCCATAGGGACCCTGTATAGGGTTTCCTAGGAGAGGTTGGTGAGCTTGAACCACTGACTTTGCAGTTTGCAGTTCAAAACGATTTTGCAGTCTAGTGTATTAACCCACAGCACCACACCCAGGACTCCTGATACATAGCTGCCATTAAGTCAACTCCAACTCAGAGTCATCTTCTGTACAGAGCAAGACTGTGTTCCGGAATCATCATTGCAATGCCTGCATGTTCAAGTCCACCCTTGAGGTTATTGGACTAACCCATCTCACTGGGCATCTCCCTCACTCTCTCTAGCCCTCTACTTTATCAAACCTGTTGCCCTACTCCAGGGATTACTCCCTCCTGATGACATGTCCAAACGAAGTGAGATGGACAATGCTCTGTTGTGATCATAGGGTTTTCATTGGCTAATATTTGGAAATAGATCACCAGACCCTTCTTCCTAGTCTGTCTTATTCTGGAAGCTCAGCTGAAGCCTGCTCACCTTGATGACCCTACCGATATTTACATACCAGTGGCAAAGCTTTCAGCAACACAAAGGGGAGCATAGTACAACAAACTGACAGATGAGTGATGAAATTGGAACTTAGAACCTATCAAGGATCAAAAATTGAAATAATGCATACCTTGGCTTAAGAAAAACTATTTTTTGTCTTTTTTTAATACAGATGTCCTAAAACACACAAGACACACCTTTCTCCTCCCTGCTGCCCTGTTACCCCAGCCAGCCTTTGCCCCCTGCATTAGCCCCAGTCCTGTGGGCATCCCAGTTACCACTCCTTATTCAGGGCCGAGTGTACTGTTGCAATACCAGAAGAGGCCTGGGTTGCCCCAGTGATGACTGTCTCAGTTTGGCCAGCAGGGGAAGACATGACATAACAGGGCCAGGCTGCTTAGAGGCCAACACTGAGTGCAGACAGACAAATCTTGAAGGGCAGAGAGCCAAGGTGCTGGACAAGGACCTCAGCCAGCTGCCTGGGGCACTGAGAGGAAGTCAGGTGGAGGCAATTGTAGTTTCAGAAATGCAGAGCCAGTTGTAGGGGGTGGATGGGCCAAGGAGGCCTGCTTCAGAATACCAGCAATTTTTATTGCATGCCTATTCGGTGCCAACAGTAGGCAGTGTTTTCATTCATTAAATCACTGAATCCTCATTGTAAGATGGATTCTTTTTCTTCCCATATTATAGATAAAGAACAGAGATTGAGAGAGTTAAGGAACCTCCTCTGGGTCTTACAGCTAGTGAGTGGCAGATCATGGCTTCGAATTCAGAGCCACATTGTACACACGCTCCTTGTTGGCATCATTTACTTCATCTGTTCACTTCTTTAGAATTTCCCTTCATCAAGTGAACTGGACTACAGACTTTGCAGTGGCTGTTGGTACACTGAGCAGGACAAGATCAGTCCCTGCCCTGGAAGAGTTCACAGTTGAGAGTGGACAGAACACAACAGTCATTTACACAAAATTGATGCTCATCCTAATCGTTGTTAGTTGCCGACTTGTGGCAACCATGATGAAGACATAACCAAACTTTGCGCAGTTCTGCACCGTCTTCGTGATGGTTGGTATCTCTGGGTCCATTTTTGTGACTGATATGTCAGTCCATCTCAGTTAGAGAGTCCTTCATTTTCACTGACCTTCTACTTTACCAAACATGGTGTCGACAGTTTTTTAGTGATTGGTCTCTCCCAATGACATGTCCAAAGTAAGCAAATCCAAGTCTCATCATCCTTGCTGTTAAGAAACATTCTGATTGTATTTCTTATAAGACTAGCTTGGTCATTGTTCGGCCAGTCCATGGTACACTTGTATTCAGTATTCTTTACCAACACCTCAGTTCAATTGTATCAGTTCTTCTGTGTGTGTTTTTGTTGTTGTTGTTGTTTTTAAAGTTTTTACTGTGAACTGATTGATAGTTTACATGGGAGAACATCGGCTTTACACCATCATTTCATTGCAATGATTACAATCTCCTCCGTGCATCATCATTCAACAGTATTTGCTTCCATTCCCTCTGTTTTTATGTTTTGGGTTTTTGTTTTGTTTTGTTTTGTTTTGTCAGGGGGATGTACACAGAAACACTCAGGAATATAATAATTTAAACAACCAAATGGCACATTCTGCAAGCTTGCCTCCTGGCCACCAGCACACAGTCCCTCTCTTTCCATGAGTCCAGAGTCCTCAGCTGCTCCCTCTCTTCATGTTCTCATCTCTGCCTCCATCTCTGGTGTCATTGCTTGTCCTTTTGGCTTCCTTTTCCACTATCCAACTTTTGATGCATTTGAGGTGATTGAAAAGACCCTGACAGAAAGACTTACACAGCTTTGGCAGAGCAGCTGATTCCACCATGGACAGTCCTGGAAGAGGGCTCCCCTGCAATGGCACTATTGGAGCTGGACCTTATGTGACACCCCCCACCCCAAGAGATTGTCCTTTCAACAGGGAAGCCTTCTGAGCAAGTGCAGATTGAGGGCTGGTTCTGTTCAAAATCCTTACACCACGTTGAGTAACTAGGGCTCAAGCTGATTCCTCACACTTTGTACAGAGTCTGCTTTTAGCATCATGGTCAAGAGTCAGGGCTTTGGAGTCAGGCTGAGGCCAAATCCCACCCCTGCCACATTCTAGCTGTGGAATATTAATACTTACAACAACAGTCATAATACGGCATGTTTTGATAAAATATTTATTAAATAATGAAGGCAAGGGTTGTAGGCTTCTCTGCCTTGAATAAAATCAATCCCAAAACCTGGGCTAGGGCTGAGGAAGCATTCATTCATTCATACATGCAACACGTATTTATTGAACATCTACTATGTGCCAAGCACTATTCTAGGTATAGTGGGAATACTGTGTTGAAGGAAAAGAAGACTGAAATCCCTACCCTTAGGAGTATCCATTCTAGAGAGAGGAAATAAGCTACAAATACTAAATAAGGAGACATGTATAAATGATATAAATAAGTTTGATCTTGATAGTTGCTATAGAAAACCTAAAGTGAAATAAGGAAGACAGATGAAAGGAAATCCTGCTTTGAAGTAGAGTGATCAGGAAAGCCGGAAGGAAATGAGGAGTGAGGAAGGCAGGTATCTGGGGGGAGGAGAGGGGAGAGTGAGGAGGAGACCAGCATGGCTGGAGCAAGAAGTGCAATGAAGAGGTGACTTGGGAGGTATGTGTGTCTCGGGTTAGCCTTGGGGTTCAGGCTCTTATTCAGAGTTAAATGGAAGCTACTGGAGAGCTTGAGAAAGAGCAGTGACAGATACAGCAGGCTGCTATGATGGGAACAGGCTATAGGAGGACCAAAGACAAAATAGAGGGACCAGTGAGGAAGTTCTTGCAATATGTAGGTGAGAGACAATGGTGGCATGGCTATGGGTAGCAGCAGCACAGATGGTAAATTCTGGATATGTTTTCACGGTAGAGTTTGCTAGATTTGCTGATAAAACGGCCACAAGGTGTGAACGCAGCAGTGTAGTCAAGGATGACTCCAAAGTTTTGATCTGAGTGACTGGAAGCATGGCGCTTCTGTTACTAGGATGGAAAAAGCTTCAAGAAGAGAGGACATCCCTGTAGTAGATTGAGCACACACAAGCACTTTGGTTCCTTTCCTTGAATGCTGAAACAATTTAATCACTCCTCTAGTCTGCATCATTTAGCTCACCCACTCATGCATTTATCTCCTCTGGGCTGCAGGCAGATTTCTTTTAGTATTTTAAGGCATAGGCCCACAAGGACAGGAAGAACAAGAGAGGAAAAAACAGCAACCAAATGTCCAGAGCTTGAAAATAAATGACAATTGAGGAAAATGAATTGTTAAAAATATTCCCCAAAGGCTCAGGAATTGGGAGGACTATGTACTTCTGAAAGTTGGGTTTAAGGGACAAATTAAATAAAAAGGATTCTTTAAAAGTGGAGGGCCCTGGGACCACCAATGGAGAAGAGCAGAGAGTGGGACCCTACCCAGAGAAGCAGTGAGGCATGAGATGGAGGCAGAGAAGATGATGTGAAAAGATGGAGTGGCTGGGGACTTGAGATCCAGAGAGGGAAAGGGGCTGTGTGCTGAGGACCGTGGGGGGAGGAGGGGGCAGGCTTGCAGGGTATACCTTTTGGGGGGATGATGATGCATGGACGTGATGGTAACTATGGCAATGAAACGATGTATGAGAGAATGAATGTAAAACTAATGTTCTCCCATGTAAACTATCACATAATTCACAATGAAACATTTATTTAAAAAAAAGAATGTGCAGAGGAAGGTAGGAGAAAAAAAAAAGTTTGTTTAAGAAATAATCATTGGCCCAGAACAGACACCACTAGACTGGGGACACCAGGCATGTACAGGTGATGGCATTCTACTGATGACAAGGGGATTTAGTGAATATGAACATTGTTGTTGTTAGGTGCCATCAAGTCAGTACCAACTCATAATGAACTTGTTTGTGTACAGCAGAACAAAACACTGCCCAATCCTGGGTCAATCTCACAATTGTTGCCACACTTGAGCCACTTGACACTGCCACTTTGCTAATCCATCTCGCTGGGGGTCTTCCTCTACCCTACCAAACATGATATCCTTCTCCAGCGACTGGTCCCCCATGATAACATGTCCAAAGTATGAGAGACGAAGTTTGGCCATCTTGGCCTCCAAGGAGCACTCTGGCTGCACTTCTTCCAACACAGATCTATTGGTTCTTTTGGC
>NW_006408565.1:19121614-19127744 GCF_000296735.1 Chrysochloris asiatica | reverse complement strand
AAGATGCCACCACCTTACTAGAGGGTATGACTCACATTACCACCCTTGGTTTCTCTTGGAGCATGGTCTGATTCCAAATTGTGGGACTGCTTTGGAAAAGCTCTCTTACTTGCCCTGGATCATGCATCTGACCTCCAATTTGTGGGCCTTTCCACCCATCACCTGACCTAATTCACCAGCTCCTGTAGCCTCATGCATCAACAGCCTGTCAGCCGACCTTCCAATTTGGGTTTCTCAGCTCCTGGGACTACATGGGTAAGAAGATTCCTACAGAATGATCTCTGAACTACAGATTTGGGACTTGCCGGCCTCCACATTTCCTTTGACAGGTGTGTGTTTTATGAGATGCTGCAGTGTGCTGCAGCCCTCTGGGACATGAGAGAGTGGGGAAGTGGTGATTGATACCAAAGATATGGAGTGATAGAACACATGGGGCAAGTCAAACAGTTGGTATATCTTTACTCTCCAATTCATATGGACCAGCCTTGTCCTGATCTTTTTTAAAGAACTTATTCAGAGTCCTGGTGTGGCACTGTGGGTTAATGCGCCAGACTGAAAAGCCATTTGAACTACAAGGTCAGCAGTTCAAGCTCACCAGCTGCTCCTCGGAAACCCCATACAGGGTCACTATTGGTCAAAACTGACTCGACAACACTTAATAACAACAACAACATTCATACAATGCCCTAGTGTGTCGTGGTCTATTCTGGAAACTTTCCTATGCGCACTTGAGAAGAATGTATATTCTGCTGTTGTTGGGATAATTTATTATATTATTATAAATTAATTATGTCAGTATACCAATATCATTATAAATTAACATTCAGTATAATCAAAGTCCTGGTGTGGCGCTCTGGGCTAATGCTCTGGGCTGCAAAGTGGGTTTGAACCTCAAGGTCAGAGGTTCAAGCTCACCAGTCACTCCTTGGAAACCCTATACAGGGTCGCTATGGGTCAGAACCAACTCAACAGCACTTACAACAACAATATAATCAAAGAATCAGATAATAACAAGTGTTTATGGGGATGTGGAGCAATTAGACCCCTCATATATTCCAGTGGGAATGTAAAATGGTGTAGCTACTTTGTAAAACAGTCTGGCCATTCTTCAAAAAGTTATACATACAATTACCGTATTACCAAACACTTCCAGTGTTAGTTATATACCCAAAATAATTAAAAACAATAACTCAAACAAATTCTTGTACAACAGTGTTCACTGTAGCATTATTAAAAATGGCCAAAAGATAGAAATTACCCAGTGTCCATCAACATGTAATGGAATATACAAACAATGAGATATTGTCCAGCCATAAGGAGAATATACTTGCTATGTCATGGACTCTTGGTGTGGCACTGTAGGATCAGCACTGGACTGTGACCACATGGTCACCAGTTCAAACCCACCAGCTGCTCCTCGGAAACCCTAGACAGGGCCACTATGAGTTGGAACTGACTCGATAGCACCTACCAATAAAAACAACATGGCGTGGATAAACCTTGATAACGTCACACTGAATGAAATGTCAGATGCAGAAGGACAAATTTTATATGACCCAATTTACATGAACTATCTAGAATAAGCAAGTACATAGAGCTGAAAGTTTATTATTGCTCATCAGGGCAAATGGGAAGATAAAACGGAGAGGTATTACTCAAGGGTTATTGCATTTCTGTTAAAGCGAATAAAAAAATTGGGAACACATCCCTGTGATGGTTGGACAACATGTGACTGTAATTAATGTCACTGAATTATACACAGAAAAACGGTTGAAATGACTAATGTTTAATTGTGTATACTCCCCCACAATATGTTTTTTTAATGGGCAAAATATCTGAACAGATATGTCACCAAAAATGATAATGCTGTTGTTACCACCGTGTGCCATCGAGTCAGTTCCAACTCACAGCGACTCTGTATAGGGTTTCTAAGAGCAGCTGGTGGGTTCGAACAGCTGACTTTGCAGTTAATGTGATTAGCAGTCCAGTCCTTATCATACAGTGCCATACCAGGATAAACCAGTGACAAATAACATATGAAAAGATGCTCAAGATCATATGTTGTTGTTGTTACTTTTAAGTGCCTTCAAGTGGGTTCCAACTCATAGCAACCGCTTCAACGCCGACTCTGTGGTTTGCAGTCCTGTGTTTATCCTACAGAGCCACCACACTTCCCACAAGTCACTGAGGAATTACAAATGAAAGCAACAAGATACTGCTACACACCTATTGTTGTTTTTGGTAAGTGCTGTGGAGTTGGTTCTGACTCAGAGCGACCCTGTATTGAACTTTCGGGGCTTTAAACCTCTGCTGGAGTAGAAAGTCTCATCTTTCTTCCATTGAGTGGCTGGTAGGCTTGAACTTCTGACCTTGTGGTTTGCAGTCCAGTGCTTATCGTATGGAGCCACCACACTCCAACACAGCTACTAGAATGACTAAGATCCAAAATATTGACAATATCAAATTCTGACAAGGATGTGGAGAAACAGGAACACACATTTATTGCAGGTGGAATGCAACATGGCACAGTCACTTTGGAAAACAGTTTGGCAGTTTCTTAAAACACTAAATATAGTATAACCATGTGATTCAGCTATTAATCTAGGTATTTACCCAGATGAGTTGAAAACTCATGTCTACTTAAGAATCTGCTGCTTTGAGACACTGGAGATGGAGGCAGAAATGAGGACATGGAGAGAGGGAGCAACTAAGGACTCTGGACTCAAGGAAAGAGAGGGATTGGGAGCTGGTGGCCAGGAGGCAGGTTTGCAGAATGTACCCTTTGGTTGTTTAAATTATTATACATTCCTGAGTGTTTCTGTGTCCATCCTCACTCCCCTCCACCCCCAAAAACAGGGAATGGAAGCAAATACTCTTGAATGATATGCACGGAGGAAATTGTAATCATTTCAGTGAAATGATGGTGTAAAGCTGATGTTCTCCCATGTGAACTATCACTGAGTTCACAATAAAAACTAAAAAAAAAAAAAAAAAAATCACTTGCATATAAAAGCATAGGATAAAGGTAATATTAAATAATAAAAAAGAATCTGCTGCTTTATTCATCATCAACAAAAACTTGAAACAACTAAGATGTACTTCTAATCATAAACATATAAACAAACTGGTGTATTCATGCTGTGGAATATTATTCAGAAATAAAAATGAATGAGCTATCAAGCCATATAAAGTCACACAGAGAAGAAACTTAAATATTTATTGCTTAGTGAAAGATGTCAGTCAGTAAAGTTTACATAGTTTCATTCTAATGATAGAGCATTCTGGAAAAGGCAAAACTAGAGTTGAGAGTGAAAAGATCGTGATTGTCAGGGTTTCAGGACACATGGCACTGCAGGTTTGGATACCTGAGTTGCAGACAGTGACTCAAAAGAACCCTAAAACCACCAGCTACCTGGGATTTCAGGGTTATCACTGAGCCTCTGAGTTCAGCAATGACTGCCTTACATCAACACCCCCAGGAGAAAGCATGGATATTTTTTAATCTAGGAGAGACTTTAGCAGGACAAGCTTTCTAACCAAAACATTACCCACGACACCTTCCCTACCTGTTTCCTCACCTGTTGTTAGCACCCAGTGCCCCTGCTATCCAACCTGGAAACCCTCTTAGTTATCCACGATGACTTAGTACTATCTTATACACAATCTCAGTTCCAGGAACGCCACTATAATTAGCATTAAAGTAAGTGACTGACAGACGTCCACTCTCCCCAGTCTTTCAATTTGGAAAGAATCTTAGACACTAAGGCTTGGAAGTGGTTGTTCAGTTATCCAGTCTAAAACCCTCTCCCAATATATAGGCACCTGATGTGTCGCTGTGGGTTAATGTGCTGGACTACAAGGTCAGTTTGAACTTCAAGGTTGGTAGTTCAAGCTCACCAGCCACTCCTTGGAAACTCTAAACAGGGTCTCTATGAGTCAGAACTGACTCGATGGCACTTAACAATAACAACAAAGCTCAAAGAGGGGACTGAGCAAAGCAAATCTGTAAAGGAGTTGACTAGGATTGCTCACTTACTCCTAGTCAAAAGGTCAACCTTTGCACTTACTGTCTCTCTCCATGAGGCCAGGCTGCCACTCAACTATGACCTCCATGACAACTGCTAACCATGGTGATGAGTCCACATACATCATTAGTTGTTAAGAGGACAGGTTTGAATTCAGCTCTAGCTCTTAGAAACTATGTGGTTGTAGGCAAGTCACTCAAGTTTCTGAGCCTCAGTTTCTTCATCTATAAAGTGGGGACAAAAGAAGCCACCTCTCAGGGGCGTGGCAAGGATGTGTAGAGTACTTTACAAAGTGCCCAAAGCAGAGAGAGAAGCTGCAAATGAGGGTAATTCAGAATTTTTTCTCTCCAGCTAGGTTTAGAGACCCCTAACACCAGATCAGACTCCCACTTCTGGTCTCCCACACAACTCAATACTTCTATTATAGTTGTTGTTGTTGTTGTTGTTGTTAAGTATCATTGAGTCAGTTCCAACTCATAACAACCTTGTATAGGGTTTCCAAAGAGTCGCTGGTGGGTTTGAACTGCCAATCTTGCAGTTTTCAGTCCAGTGCTTATATATCCTACAATGCCACACCAGGATGCCTATATCATAGCGGTTGTTAACTGAATGCTGTTTTATCGATTGTTGATTCCGACTCTTAGCAACCCCATATAGAATTTCCAAGACTGTTAGATCTTTACAGGAACAGAAAGCCTCATCTTTCTCTCACAGACTGGCTGGTAGATTCGAACTGCTGACCTTATGAATAGCAGCCCAGCTCATAATCCACTATGCTACCATGAAGCACTCAAAACCACCTTTGTGTCCCTGCTGATGGATGCAAACAGACCAAGTGACTATGAAGCAGGCAAACCTTGACTGAGGCACCAGCAAATCTCCTTTCTGCCAAGTAGTTTAGAGCATCTTTTCACAGTATCCCAGTGAGGCAGTCAGGACTCGACTCTCCTATTTCACAGATGGGTAGACTGAGGCATCCAACAGCAAAAAGACTGGCCTGGATAGCAGAGTCACAGGCCCAGGGTCCTGACCCCTAGTCCTCCCCTGGACACTGTGGGGTTACCTTAGCCTCCCAGTCCACCCGGGTCCTCTTCTGTCCACATCAGAGCCCAGCATCATGAGACCACTGCCAGGATGTTCTCCTGATGCCTGCTTTAGATGCTCTAGGGTTACCAGGGATGGAAAAAAATCCCACTTTCTTACTCAAAACTGTTGTTGTTATTTTGAAATGACCATCTCTTCTCAGTCCCAAAAAAGGCAGTTAAGCCTTTTAATTTGGGCTCCCGCTGCCCCAGAGCTAACATGACCCATGTCCTACAGGCAGCCTCACCATCACCATTTCTCCAGCGTCTCTCACACCCTGTTCTTTTCCACTCACCTTTCATCACCTTGGACCACCTCTAGTACCTGAATGCATCCTGTCTTCCCTTTCCCCTCCCTCCCTCCAGGACTTTGCATCTGCTGTTCCTTCTACCTCTAACACCCTTCCCTCCTACCTCCCTTGTCATAAACCCTATCCATCCTTAGCACCCAATCTGAACGTCAGCAACGTTAGGTTCCCCTGACCTGCATTCCAACAGCACAGAGTACTCTTTAACAGCACACCACACACCCTTATCACAACTTATGAATGTCTAATAATTTACAAATAAATGTTCAGTTATGGATAATATTTATTCCCTGCTAGAATGAAAGTTCCATGATTCCCTGTGTCCACTTTGTTCCATGCTAGACCCGCAGGGCATGTTGTTGCTGTTGTTGTTAAGTGCCATACAGTTGGTTGCAATTCATAGCAACCCTGCATAGGGATTCCAAGGAATGACTGACTGGTGAGTTTGAACTGCCAACCTTGCAGTTCAAACTGAGCTTGCAACCCAGGGCTTATCCTACAAAGCCACACCAGGAGTCCAACCATAGCTCACATATCCATGCTGTTGTTAAGTGCCCATAATTCCGTTCTGACTCAGAGTGACCCTGTACAGGCTTTCCTAGGAGTAGCTGGTGGGCTTGAACTGTTGACTTTATGGTTTTCAGTGAAGTGCGACCCTACAGCACCATGAACTGTTGTTGTTGTTAGGTGCCATCGAGTGGGTACCGACCCATAA
>NW_006408565.1:19113767-19119929 GCF_000296735.1 Chrysochloris asiatica | reverse complement strand
CTTCCTTTTTGGTTTTCTGATTCCAGATCTTTGCACATTTTGTTGTAATATTTGTCTTTATCTTCTCGAGCTGCTCTTTGAAATTTTCTGTTCAGCTCTTGGACCTCCTCATTTCTTCCATTTGCTTTAGCTTCTCTATGCTGGAGAGCAAGTTTCAGTGTCTCTTCTGTTGTTGTTAAGTGTCGTCAAATCAGTTCCAACTCATAGCGACCCTGTATAGGGTTTCCAACGAGCAACTGGTGAGCTTGAACCACCAACATTGAGGGTCAAGCAAGCTTTCCAGTCCAGTGCATTAACCCACAGCGCCACACCAGGACTCCAGCTCCACACATAGCACTCTATAAAACACAGGGTTGACTTGAGAGCAAATGGTTCATTTTTTTTGGTTTCCTAGAGCCACACATTGTTGTAAAGTATTACCCATGTGCTATAGAATAAAAATGCTTCATGTCATTTTCTTGGTTGTAATCTTAATGGAAGTGAATCACCAGGCCTCTCTTCTGCAGTGCTGCTAGGTGGTAACCTTTAGATTAGCCTCACTCCCTGCCATCGAGTCAATTCTGACTCATAATAACCCTATGGGACAGGAGTCCTGGTGTGACATGTGGGTTAATGCTCTGGACAGCAAAGTCAGCAGTTCAAGCTCACCAGCCACTTCTAGAGTTGCTATGAATCAGAACCAACTCGACAACAACAGAGCAGGGGAGAACTGCTCCCTAGGATTTTCTGTATAGGAAACTGTAAAACTTTATAGGTACAGTCTCATCTTTCACCCATAGAGTGGCTGGTGGGCTTGAACTACCTGCCTTGCAGTTAGCAGCCCAACTCTTAACCCATAGACGCCACCAGAGCTACTTAAATTTAGTTGTTGAATACAAACCACTTATAAAATCCATGGTCTTTTTCAGCATAGTAGGTTGTAGCGCAGTGGTTACGAATCAGGCTGTGAACCTTAAGGTCAGCAGTTTGAAACTACCAGCTGTTCCATGAGAGAAAGATGAGGCTTTCTGCTCCCGTAAAGAAATCCTGTACAGGGTTGCTATGAGTCGGTTCTGACTCCACGGCACATAACCACCACCACCAGGTTCTCAATAGGGAGCACAGAGTCTCCATAGGATAGCACTAAACTGTGAACCCACCACAAGGTCTGTGGTTGGCAGCCACCAGCCACTCCCAAGAGAAAGATGAGGCTTTCTGCTCCTGTAAAAAGCCTCAGAAGCTCTATACTGGGTTGCTATGAATTGGAACCAACTTAAGGGCACTTAACAATCATAACAACAGGTTCTCAATAAACATTGTTTTACTGACCAACTGACCATTTGAGTGCCTAGTGTGTGAACAGTTCCCATATAGTCTTCCTTCCAATCCTCACAGTAAACCCTTGGTTGTCCCCACTTCACAGAAGAGCAAACTAGTTTGGCGATGTGAGGAGTCTTGCTCAAGGGCACACCACAAGAAAGTGGCAAGGCAGGATGGACACCTAGACGCCTTCCTTCCAGGTTGGTCTGCGGAAGTTAGAGATGCAAAGAGTTTGGCCTGTACCCTCCATCCTCTAACACCCCTTTCCCTTATGCCTGTTGAAAGAAGGTCACTGTGACTATCTAGACCTGATGCGACTCTAAATAGGCTTAAAATAGCCGAAGCTGACTAAGACCACCGTGCCCCACCCACCCTCATCAGAGCGTCCACGGCCCATCCAAGAGCAATAAATCACTGCGGCACCTTGTCGCCCTCTAGTGGTGGCAGGAAAGAAAGTTGGTGAGAAAGAGGGAAGATAAGGACGGGGAAGAAGAGGAGGAGGGAAAGAGGAAAAAGAAGAAATGGGGAGCAAGTTAGAATTGAGAAAGGAGTGGAGAGAGGAGAGAGAGAAGTCAGGAGGGGTATTTTGGCTTCACTCCCGGAGTCGCTCTTCTCCAGGGCTGCTTCTGCCAGCGGCTTCTTTAGCCAGGGACCACGAGTGTCAGCTCCACCTAGGGCCTGGGGTCTCAGAGGGCCATCCCTGACCCATGGAACCTCTGAAACGACAGAAATCATCCCCTTCCTCCAGTCTGGGGCAGTCCCTTGTGAACAGTTACCCACCTGCCTGGTCAGCGGTCCAGCCCAGGCATGGAGGGGTACAGACCCAAGGCGGAAATGGTCCTTCAGCTCCTTTTGACCATGTGAAATGTATGCAAACCCTATAGCTCAGGAGGTGCAAAGAGAGAGAGACAGACCCCCTACATCAGAGATGAGGGCTCTATATGTGGCCCCCAGAATCACAGGCACACACAAACCCAAGTTTGCCCAGGCCCTCACCCAATCCCTTCTCCTCACCCTGCCCCCATGCAGTCTCCTGGCCCAGCCACCCCAAAATCCCAGCAGCTGCGGTTGCCATAGTAACAGCACCCCCACCCCCATCACCACCCCTTGCACATAAATAAACTGCAACCTGGGGAACGCGAGCTGCTGGAAGAGGCCGAATGTGCAGAGCCAGCTCGTTTCCCGCTCCTCTCACTTCGGGATAATTAGTGCAAATTAAATTTCACACCCCTTCTCTGAGCAGTTAGAGCTCCCTGGGAATGGATACCCACGATTCATGGGAGAACATGCTCGAATGTCTCTTCCCAATGTGCAAACGTGAAAGAACATTTCTCGGTTGCAAGCTCTCAGCGATTCCCCATAGTTGGCACCAAGGCAAGGACACACATATACACACACACACATATGCACACGCGTGCACAGACACGCCACATGAAAGGGTGGGAGCATGGGGGGTGGGTATCAGAGAGCGAGTCCAATTTCCAGCTCTTGCACCTCTCACCCTGGAATTCTTCACCCATAAAACCAGAAACCAGGACAACAGTTGCCACCAAACCAGTATTGATTCGTTGCAACCCCATGTTTCAGAGTAAAACTGTGCTCCCTAGAATTTTCAATGGCTGGTGTTTTGAAACTAGATTACCAGACCTTTCTTACAAGGCTCCTCTGGGTGGACTGGAAGTCCCACCTTTTGATTAACAGCTGACTGAACCAACTGTGTTAGGCTATTTTCACCACCCAGGGACTCCAGGAAGATGAGCCAAATCACCATAGACTCTGATCATCTGGCCTTAAAGACATGCCTCTACCTCCCTGTGCCGGAGCCCAGAGCTGGCTCCCAGGCATGCAACCCCAAGCTCAGAAGTGCCTCATGATTGGTTCAGGCTCTACTGCTTCCTGATTTTTTAACAAGGGTCCTGCAAATTATGTAGCTAGTCCTGGCTGCACTCAGTAATTTACATAGATTTATTAACCACATGGGTGATGGGACATACAAATAATCATAACAATTGTTGTTAAGTGCCATTGAGTCAATTCCAACTCATAGCGACCCTGTATAGGGTTTCCAAGGAGCATCTGGTGGATTTGAACTGCCAACCTTGTGGTTTCCAGTCCAGCGATGATCTTACAGCACCACACCAGATGTCCATAATAACAATTGTTGTTGTTGTTGTTGAGTGTCATCGAGTCAGTTCCACCCCATAGCGACCCTGTATAGGGTTTCCAAGGAGCAGCTGGTAAGATTGAACTGCCGACCTCACAGATTAAACCAACCTTGCAATCCAGCTCATTAACCTACAGTGCCACACCAGGACTCCGATAGATAATAACAATGTTGTTGTTGTTGTTGTTGTTGTTGTTGTTGTTGTTGTTGTTAGGTGCCATCGAGTTGCTACTGATTCATAACAACCCTGTGCAAAACAGAATGAAACACTGCCCGGTCCTGGGCCAACCTCACAATTGTTGCCACGCTTGAGCCCATTGATGCTGCCACTTGGCCAATCCATCTCATTGGGGATCTTCCTCTCTTTCTCTGACCCTCCACCTTACCAAAAATAATATCCTTCTGCAGTGACTGGTCCCTCCTGACAATATGTCTGAAATATGAGAGACAAAGTTTGACTATCTTGGCCTCCAAGGAGCACTCTGGCTGTACTTCTTCCAAAACGGATCTATTGGTTCTTTTGGCAGCCCATGGCACTTTCAATATTCTCCTCCAACACCATAACTCAAAAGCATCAATTCTTCTACGGTCTTCCTTATTGACTGTCCAACTTTCACATGTATATAAGGTTATTGAAAATACCATGGCTTGGGTCAGGCGCACCTTAGTTCTCAATCTGATATATCTTCTCTTCAACACTTTAAAAAGGTCTTGTGCAGCAGATTTGCCTAATGCAATACGTCATTTGATTTCTTGACTGCTGCTTCTGTGAGTGTTGATAGTTGATCCAAAATGAATGAAGTTCTTGACAACTTTATTCTTTTCTCCACTGATAAAATGTTGTTTATTGGTCCAGTGGTGAGGATTTTTGTTTTCTTGACATTGAGATGTAATCCATACTGAAAGCTGTGCTCTTTGTCATTAGTATATGTTTTAAGTCCTCTTCACTTTCAGCAAGCAAGGTTGTATCATCTGCATATCGCAGGTTATTAATGAGTCTTCCTCCAATCCTGATCCCACATTTTTCTTCATATAACCCAGCTTCTCAGCATACAGGTTGAATAAATATGGTGAAAGAATACAACCTTGTCGCACACCTTTTTAAATTTTAAACCATCCAGTGTTCCCATGTTCTGTTAGAACAACTGCTTCTTGGTCCAGGTACAGATTCTTCATGAGCACAATCAACTATTCCAGAATACTCACACTTCGCAATGTTGTCCATAGCTTGTCAGGATCTACACACTCGAAAGCCATTGCGTAGTCAATAAAGCACATGTAAATATCTTTCTGATATTCTCTGCTTTCAGCCAAGATCCATCGGACATCAGCAATGATATCCCTGGCATCACTTAAATCACACTATAGTGGTTTGGATACTGCTCTGAGTGCTTCTTATCCATTGCTGTTGTTGTTGTTGCTAGTTGCCATTGAGCCACCCTTGCCTCCTAGTAACAAAACACTGCGGGATCCTGCTCCATCGCCATGCAGATTGGACCATTGTGATCTGTAAACTTTTCATTGGCTGATTTTCAAAACTAGATTGCCAAGCCTTTCTGCCTAGTCAATCTTAGCCTGGAAACTCACTGAAACTCGTTCAGCATCAAAGGAACATGGACACCTCCACGGACAGACAGGGGGCAGCTGCACATGAAAGGCAGAGTATGCACTGACCGCACTTGAACCCTGTGTCTTCCATGTGGAAGGCAAGAATTCTACCACTGAATCACCACTGTCCTCATCTTATACATTAACCTCATTTAATCCTCATAGGACTCCTAATGCGGTGTTGGAGGATCAGTACTGGACTGCCAACTACAAGGTTGGCATTTCAAACCCACCTGCTGCTCCTTGAAAACCCTATACAGGTTCACTATGAGTCAGAACCAACTGGACAACACTTAACAACAACAATAATCCTCATCACCACCCAGGAAAGTAGTCTCACACAATTTCACTTCAAACTTCTATGTACCCAGGTTCTGAGTTAGTGGGTCTAGGGTGGGGCCTGAGAGTCTGCATTTTTAACAAGCTCTCAGGGAAGACTAATGCTCTTGGTCCCCAGGGCCTTGTTTAAGAAGAAAGGAGTCAGTAACGGCAGATGATGCTCTTCCCCCAGTTGCTGTGAAGCTGTCTGCTCATAACGGCTCACATCTACCCCCTTCTCTGAAGAATCACCCTCAACCAACCCATCTGCCTCATTAATGCCTGGGAGATGATGTCCACCCCAGGTGGAGGGTGGAGAAGCCATAGATAATGACTGGCTGCTATAGAGGTGCAAAGAACTAGCCCCATTCCTCGAGGTGGGCAGCACCATGCCATTCATGCTCCAGTGCTCCCCAGACTTCAGCTATGCCAACATCTCTGCTTAGCTTCCCAATTTTACCACTTCCCTGCCTCTCTTCCAAGTTTCTCCTTCAATAAATCACTTGTATAAGTACCTCATCTCCAGCTCTGCTCTTAAAAAACTCAAACTAAGACAGGGATGTGCTATTATTTTGCCCATTTTTATTGATGAAGAAAGTAACCAAGAGGTTCGCTTGCCCAAAATGACTTGTTGTTGCTACTGTTGTTGTTAAGTGACATTGAGTCAGTTTTGATCCATAGTGACTAACCTTGCAGTCAAGTGCATTATCCCACAGTGCTACAACAGGACTCCCAGGATAACTTACCCAAGTACAATTAACAGCCAAGAATTG
>NW_006408565.1:19090338-19112237 GCF_000296735.1 Chrysochloris asiatica | reverse complement strand
TGAGCCATAAGGTTTTCTATGCTGTAGTCTTTACAGTAGACCACCAAGTTTTTTTCTCCCGTAGAGCTGGGAGGATTGAAACTGCCAGCCTTTACGTTAGCAGGTGAGCAAGTACCCATTGTGTCACTAAAACTCTTCATATGCTCTATACATTGCAGATTTGTATCTATAGTCACATACACATGCTCATGTGAACGGGCCTGTCTATGTGTTTACACACAGCACATTTCTATGTGCATATTGGCACTTCGATGTATATAAAGGGATATTGATTCAAACACCTACATATACCCATGCCAGTACCCTTGGCATCTACATCTCAAAGATGCAGGCACACATATTGAGTCATTCATTCAGGGAGAGAAGCATCCCAGGCAGCAGGAACAGCAGGCACAAAGGCCTAAAGCTAAGGGTGTGACCCATGCAAGACGCTGACAGGAGAAAACAGTGAGTTTGGAATTCAGCAGAAAGAATTCCTCATGAAAAGACAAGTGAGATGACAAAGCATCCAGTATGAATTTTGTGGGAACTGGAAGTTTTAGCAAGAATATATGACGTAGGTTTTTAAAGCAACAGACAGCTACGTAGAGAAAATATTGAGGTAGTGGGTTTTAGGGAGGAAGAATACAGGTGTGAAAACAATTTAAAAGACTTCAGCCTAGTGAAACATCCAGAAGAGAATTCATGAAAATGTTAAAACATTGTGAAAAATGCAACCTATATATCTATGAACAATTTGTTGTTTTTGTTAGGTGTCATCAAGGTGGTACCACCTCATAGAGACCTTATGCACAGCAGAACGAAACACTGCCCGATCCTGGGCCAACCTCACTACTGTTGCCACGCTGCAGCCCACTGATGCTGCCACTTGGCCAATCCATCTCGTTGGGGGTCTTCCTCTTTTTCTCTGACCCTCCACCTTAACAAACATGATATCCTTCTCCAGCAACTGCACCCTCCTGACAATATGCCTAAAGTATGAGAGATGAATTTTGGCCATCTTGGCCTCCAAGGAGCACTCTGGCTGCACTTCTTCCAAAATGGATCTATTGGTTCTTTTAGCAACTCATGGCACTTTCAATATTCTCCTCCAACACCATAACTCAAATGCATCAATTCTTCTATGGTCTTCCTTATTTACTGTCCAGCTTTCACATGCATATGAACAATACTCACATGCAAACAAACCCAAAACCAAACCCACTGCCAACTCATTTTGACCCCAGATAGGGTTTCTGAGACTGTAACATTTTATAAGACCAGAGTGCCTCATCTTTCTCCCTCAAAGTGGCTGGTGGTTTTGAACTTCTGACATTATGTTGTTGTTGTTGTTATGTGCCGTGGAGTCGGTTCCGACTCATAGCGACCCTGCACAGGGTTTCCGAGGCTGTTAATCTTTACGGGAGTAGAAAGCCTCATCTTTCTCCCACGGAACCGCTGGTAGTTTCGAACTGCTGACCTTATGGTTCGCAGCCCGATTCGTAACCACTACGCTACCAGAGCTCCTTTAGCAAAATGCCAAGCCACAGCATCACCAGGGCTCCTTACTTAGTTATGTTATGTTATCTTGTGCTGTATTGTGTTGTGTTGTGATGTGATGTTATGTTTAGTGCCATCAAGTCGGCTCCAACCCATAGCGACCCTGTATAGGGTTTCTCAGGAGCAGCTGGTAGCTTGAACCACCACCCTTGCCGTTCAAACTGGCTTTTCAGCTCAGCCCATTAACCGACAGCACCACACCAGGACCCCTGCTTGTATGTGTAGTAATTGTTAAAATGGAAACCTAATCTGCTTGCTTATGCTTTATTAACTATGCAAAGGCATTAGAGTGTGTGGATTGAGGATTTTTGTTTTCTTTACATTTAGATGCAATCCATACCAAAGGCTGTGGTCTTTGAGTTTCATCAGTAACTATTTTAAGTCCTCTTCACTTTCAGCAAGCAAGGTTGTATCATCTGCACATCGCAGGTTGATAATAAGTCTTCCTCCAATCCTGATGCCAGGATTTTCTTCATATAACACAGCTTCTCAGATTATTTGCTCAGCATACAGGTTGAATAAGTATGGTAAAAGAATATAACCTTGTTGCACACTTTTCTTAATTTTAAGACATTAAGTGTTCCCATGTTCTCTTCAAACAACTGCTTCTTGATCCAGGTACAGATTCCTCATGAGCACAATGAAGTGTTCCAGAATTCTCATACTTTGCAAGTTGACCATAGCTTGTCATGATCCACACAATCAAAAGCCTTTGCGTAGTCAATAAAGCACAGGTAAGTATCTTTCTGGTATTCTCTGCTTTCAGCCAAGATCCATTGGACATCAGCAATGATATCCCTCATTCCACGTCCTCTTCTGAATCCGGCTTGAACCTCTGGAAGTTCTCTACCAATGTATGCTTGTAGCCATTTCTGTATTACCTTTAGTAAAACTTCGCTCACATGGAATATCAAAGATATTGTCCTATGATTTCCTCATTCTGTTTGGTCACTTCTCTTTGGAATGGGCACAAATATGGATCTCTTCCAATCAGTTGACCAGATTTCCTGGCATAGATGAATGAGTGCCTCTGGTACCACATCACTTTGTTAAAAGATTTCCACTTTTATTCCATCAATTCCCTGTGCCTTGTTCTTTGCCAGTGCCTTTAATGTACCTTGACTTCTTCCTTCAGGATCATTGGCTCTTGATCATATGCTACCTCTTGAAATGGTTGAACACTGACCATTTCTTTTTGGTACCGTGACTCTGTGTATTCCTTCTATCTTCCCTTGATGCCTTCTTCATCATTCAGTATTTTGCCTATAGAACCCTTCAGTACCGCAAGTCAATGTTTAAATTTTTTTCTTCGGTTCCCTCAGCTTGAGAAAATCTGAGCGTGTTCTTCCCTTTTGGTTTTCTTACTCCAGGTCTTTGCACATTGAGTTTGACTTTGACTTTGTCTTCTCGAGATGACCTTTGAAATTTTCTGTTTAATTCTTGTACCTCCTCACTTCTTCCATTTGCTTTAGCATCTCTATGCTGGAAAGTAAGTTTCAAAGTCTCTTTTGACATCCATTTTGGTCTTTTCCTCCTTTCCCATCTTCTCGATGACCTTTTGCTTTCTTCCTATATGATATTCGTGATGTCATCCCACAACTCTTCTGGTCTTTGGTCTTTAACGTCTAATGCATTGAAGGGTATACTAAGTGGTTTAAATCAGCAAACGTGTGTTTCAGGGTTGTATCTTTCAACATACTTATTCAATCTGTATGCTGATTCAATAATCTGAGAAGTTGGAGTATATGAAGAAGAGTGCAACTTCAGGATTTGAGGAAGGTTCATTAACAACTTTCGGAATTCACAAGACACAATTTTGCTTGCTGGAATCAATGAGGACTTATGTATTTAAGGATGAATATCAAAGACAACAGCCTTCAGTACAAATTTCACCTCAATGTAAAGAAAAAAATCCTCACAACTGCCCCAATGAGCAACATTATGATAAACAGAGAAAAGATTGATGTTTTCGAATATTTCATTTTACTTGGATCCACAATCAATGTTCATGGAAGTAGGAGTCAAGAAACCAAACCAGAATTTCATTGGACAAATCTGCTGCAAAAGACTTCCAAAAGTACTAAAGAGCAAAGATATCACTTTGAGAACTAACGAGCTCCTGACCCAAGTCATGATATTTTCTATCACCTCATATACATGTAAAAACTGGAAGATCAGAGAAGAATAGATGCATTTGAATTACGGTTTTGGCGGAAAATATTGAATATACTATCTATTGCCAGAAGAATGTACAAATCTGTTTCAGAAAAAGTACAACCAGCCAGATGGCTCCTTAGAAGCAATGATGGTGAGAATCATCCCTCATGTTTTGGATATATTACCAGGAGGGAGCAGTTCCTGGAAAAGGACATCACATTTGATAAAGGGTCAGCAAAAATGAGTTAAAATATAACAACACTTGTGAGGATGGTAGAGGACCAGCCAGTGTTTTGTTCTGTTGAGCAGAGGGTTGCTATGAGTCAGAACAGACTTGATGGTACACAATAATAACCACAACTTGTATAAACTTTCACTAAAAACACAATGAAATATATATATATATATTAATAAACATCAAAGACTGCAGCAAGGCCTGCATGGGAAAAGAACTTGCCTGAGAACAAAGCCAACAGAGATCCCTCATGACATAGCTCAAGTGCCTGGATCCAGCCATGCCTGAAATCAGTTATATGGACGAATAAATTCCCCTTTTGCCAAATCCTAGCGGAATTGAACTTCTGATGTTTGTATCCAGTGGATTCCTGACCTATGTAAGTCTTTCCACTCTCACGTGCTATAACCTAATAATGGAATGCTTTTTCCTGTGATTCACTTGGGATATCTTCCCGGTGCCCAGTCCTCCTATCTTTGAATCTGAGGCATTCATCCCTAAGAAGCCTCTCTATCTACCTTGGCTAATGGTTATCCATATATCCCTAGCATATCCCAAAGTATACTTCTCTCAACATTAACCCTTCAAAAATCCCACTTAATAAAAAGGATCCCTTGGTCAAAAGAGCTTGGGAGACGCTATCTACTGCATCCTCCTTTTGGAAGACTGATTGCTTCTGAATCTATTTAAGAGTTCTGAGAAGTTCTGTTACAAAGAAATCAATCAGCTTTGTTCGGTCTAGTGTTTTCCAAATTTATTTCCTGATGGAGCCCTTTCTTCCTTCCTTCTTTCCTTTCCTTCTTTCTTTCTTGTCAATGGAATACCTATTGGCATCCTGCAGAAGAGTATTTCAGAATTTCACTTGGAAAAACACTACTTTGTTTGTAACTGCCATTGATTTACTGTCTGTACCCCTCTGGGATCTTTTTTTTTTTTTTTTCTTAAATGTTTTATTGTGAATTATGTGATAGTTTACATGGGAGAACATTAGTTTTACATTCATTCTATTGTATATCGTCTCATTGCCATGGTTACAATCCCCTCCATGCAATCCTTCCCCGTACCCCCCAGGTCTTCAGCACACAGTCTCTCTCCCTCTCTGGATCTAACCTCTGGGATCTTTTAAAATCACTGTCTCTAGCATTTATTAAATGCCTACTGTGCACCAGGCCCAGAACAAGCAGCTGGGAATACATTAATGGTTAAGATGCATCTCAGCCTGGGGGAACCTCCCGGCTGGGGAACAAGCCATGCCTTAGTGCACTAGTTTGACCGGGGCCACATGGGATTCAGAAATTAGTAGCTCCCCAAGATCATGTAAGGAGCTCTGGTAGCGTAGTGGTTACGAATCGGGCTGCGAACCTTAAGGTCAGCGGTTCGAAACTACCAGCGGCTCCGCGGGAGAAAGATGAGGCTTTCTACTCCCGTAAGGATTTACACCCTCGGAAACCCTGTACAGGGTCGCTATGGGTCAGACCCGACTCGACGGCACTTAACAACAACAACAACAACAAGATCATGTGGCCAGTGCGGGTTTGAGGGTATGGCTGCAGTTTGGGGAAGAGCGAGTTTCTAAATTACCTAATGCTGCCATAACAGAAATACCTCAAGTGGATGGTTTTAAAGAACAGACATTAATTTTCCCATAGTTGTGGAGGTTTAAAGTTCAACTCAGGGTCTCAGACAAGTTGATTCCTCTCATGAATCTCTCTCCAACTTTCTGGTGTCTGCTGGTGATCATTGGCATTCCTTGGTATTCCTTGGCATCTGTCATTCACCTGTGTGTGTATCTGTGTCTATTCTGGTCTTTTTATAACTCAGACTTCTGAGTTTATAAGTTTAGAATCCACTATATTTTGCTATGGTTTTATTAGCATAACAAAACAAACCCCTATTTCCAAACAGAATGATAATTACAAGGGGTTCAACACATATTTTGGGGGGAGAAGAAGGTTCAAAGATTCCAACACATTCCCAATATCCCCAATGACCCCATGGAGGTTAATAAATATTAGCAGCAATGGCATCTCAGTAAAAGTATAATGTTAGAGTAAGGAACTTAGATCTTGTGTGAGAAGTTAGAGAGATTCAGGTGATAAGTGAACATGGTCAAGTCTCCATGAATATTTTTGTGTTGACTCAGCTGAGATGGATTGATTCCCAGGCAAGTTAAGGGTTTAGTCTCTGATGAATTCTGGTGTCACTATTTAATAGCTACATGCCTCTTCTTGTAAAATGGGAATAATTCCAGTTCTGATCTCTTAGAGGGAAGACTACGTGAGACCATAGGGATGAAGGTCTTAGCTAGGATTGGACACAAAAAAGCCCTTAAACACACATACACACTTGGCCATCAAGTGGATTCCAACTCATAGTGACCTTATAGGACAAAGTAGAATTGTCCCATAAGGTTTGTTGTTGTTGTTAAGTGCTGTCGAGTCTGTTCCAACCCATAGTGACCCTGTATAGGGTTTCCTAGGAGCAGCTGGTGAGCTTGAACCGCCAACCTTGCAGTTCAAACAGCTTTGCAGTCTGGTGCATTAACCCACAGCGCCACACCAGGACTCATGACTGAAGCAAACTGCCACATCTTTCTCCCATAGAGTGGCTGATAGATTTAAACTGCCAGACTTTCTATTAGCAACCAAGTGTTTAACCACGGCACCACCACGGCTCCTTATGTTGTTACTGTTGTTAAGTGCCATCTAGTCAGTTCCAACTCAAAGAGACCCCTGTATAGGGTTTCCAAGGAGCAGCTGGTGGGTTTGAACGACCAACTTTGTGATTAGCAGTCCAGTGCTTATCTTACAGCACCATACCAGGACTCCTTAAAGCATAGTGGAAATCAAACAGAAAGAACAGACTCTAAATGAAGAGACCAACAATGATCCCTGAGTACTAATGGAGACCCCCACCCTTCATTTCCTTCTCCAGCTTCTGCTCACCTAGACTTTTGCAGACTTTAGGTCTCTGAAGTGTCCCCAAGATGTTTGTCAGTTCTCTTGATCTTGGGGCAGACCTGAGACAAATCAATGGAATTGGCTTTGGTGTCCAGTCTCCTATTCTGATGGTCAATCCTTGGACTGCAGATCCACACTCAGTCTGTGGCCTGTGGCAGACAGATTCTACGATGATTACCAAAGAGCCCACTTCCTGTGTCATCTTCTCCCCTTGAGTATAAGTTGGATGAGGGATGTCCATCTAGTGAATGGAATACAACAAGTGTTGGGAGGTCACCAGTGTCAGATTACCCGATAAATCAAGTACACATGGATTTACTTGTGCTTACTTACTAAACTGTAGTGAAAATGTTCACATTTTTTCACCACATCAAAGATTCTGAAAACCCCACCTTCCTGCAGTATCAAAGCCTATTTTCAAATTTATGATCTTTGACAGGATGGAGTATTCCATACATGAGATAGGTTTGGGCTTACTTATGCTTACTAATCTGTGTGGATCCTGACAAGCTATGGATAACAATGTGGAGAGTGAGTATTCCTGAACACTTTATTGTGTTCATGAAGGAACTGTACATAGACCAAGAGGCAGTCATTCGAACAGAACAAGGAGACGCTGAATGGTTTAAAATCAGGAAAGGTGTGCACCAGGATTGTAATCTTTCACCATAATTATTAAGTCTGTATGCTGAGCAAATAATCCAAGAAGTTGGATTCTATGAAGAAGAATGTGGC
This sequence comes from Chrysochloris asiatica, assembly GCF_000296735.1. Taxonomy (NCBI): domain Eukaryota; kingdom Metazoa; phylum Chordata; class Mammalia; order Afrosoricida; family Chrysochloridae; genus Chrysochloris; species Chrysochloris asiatica. The sequence goes on along the minus strand of NW_006408565.1, from coordinate 19,104,611 downwards.
ATCAAGATTGGAGGAAGACTCATTAATAAACTGCAGTGGGCAGATCTATAACCTTGTTTGCTGAAAATGAAGAAGACTTAGAATAGTTACTGATGAACCACAGCCTTTGGTATGGGTTGCACCTCAATGTCAAGAAAACAAAAATCCTCACAACTCGACCAATAAACAGCATCCATATAAATGGAGAAAAGATTAAAGTTGTCAAAGACTTTATTTTGCTTGGATCCACTTCCAGTACTCATAGAAGCCATCAAGAAATCAAATGACATATTGCATTAGACAGACCTGCTGCACAAGAACTCTAAAGATGTCAGTTTGAGGACTAAGGTGCACCTAACCCAAGCCATGGTATTTTCAATAACTTCATATGCATGTGAAAGTTGGACATTGAATAAGGAAGACAGTAGAAGAATTGACATATTTGAGTTATGGCATTGTAGAAGAATATTAAAAGTACCATGGAATGCCAGAAGAACAAGTCTGCGTTGGAAGAAGTGCTTCCAGAATGCTCCATAGAGGTCAGGATGGTCAAACTTCATCTCTCATCTTTCAGACATATTACCAGGAGGGACCAGTCTCAGAAGAAGAACATCATACTTGCTAAAGTGAAGGTCAGCAAAGAAGAGGAAGACCTCAATGAGATAGACTGGCAACGTGGCAGCAGCAATGGGCTCAAGTGACAACGAGCGTGCGGTTGGTGCAGGACTGAGCAGTGTTTCGTTTGGTTGTGTGTAAACCAAAACCAACTCCACGGCACCTAATAAGAGCAACAATTTACTACTCTGGAATGAACAATTTCACATATGGGAAAACATATGAAACTGTTCACTAGATTAGTAAGGAAGCACAAGTAAGCCCATGCTTACCTTGCATATTGGATAATCTGCCTTGGATTTTATTTAAAAGATTAGACCCCGAAAGATGCTGACTTCCACTTGCTCACCCTCTCTTGCTCTCTCTCACGTGTTTGTGTGAATGGAAACCAGCTGCCAAGCTATATGCTTCCCTATGGAGAGAGGCCCATGTGGCAAGGAACCAAGTGTGGCTTCCAGCCAGTCAAAAAGAAAAAACTAAGACCCTCAGGAACTGACTTCTGCCAACTGAAGTGAAATCTTGGTCAACACCTGGCTGTAGCCTATGAAAGACCCCGGGACAGATCCCTGCCACACAGAAACTATGAGACGATAAACATTTTAAACCACTAAGTGTTCAGGTCATTTGTTACACAGTAATCGATAACCATTCCTGGGTTATCAATTACTGTGTAATCAGCTGCTAGCTGAATGGTTGGCAGTTTGAGTTCACCCAGAGGCACTTCAGAAGAAAGATCTAGAAAACAACCCTGAAAAATCAACCATTGAAAACCCAACAGAAGACAGTTCTGCTGTAGAATACATACACGCATGGGGTCACTATGAGTCAGAATCAAATGAAAAATAACTGAGTTTTTGTTGTGTGTATGTGTGTTTAATAGATTACTATTGTTGTTGTTAGGGATCATCGAGTCAGTTCTGATTCACAGCAGCCCTATGCACAATAGAGGGAAACACAACCTGGTCCTTCACCATGTTGTTCTGCTTGAGCCCAATGCGGCTGCCACTGTAGCAATCCGTCTCACTGGGGGACTTCCTCTTTTTCACTGGCCCTTCACTTGACAAAGCATGATGTCCTTCTCCAGGGACTGGTCCCTCATGATAACAGGTCCTAAGTATGAGAGCTAAAGTCTCACTATCCTGGCTTCTAAGGAGCAGTCTGGCTGTACTTCTTCCAACACAGATTTGTTTGTTCCTTCTGGCAGTCTATAGTACTTTCAATATTATTCTTCAACACCATAACCAAAATGCATCAATTCTTCTATGGACTTCCTTATTCATCGTGCAACTTTCCCGTTCATATGAGGTAATTCAAAATATCACAGTTTCTATCAAGTGAACCTTTATCCCCAAACTGATACCTTTGCTCTTGAACACTTTAAAGAGCTCTGTGCAGGAGATTTGCCTAATGCAATACATCATTTGATTTCTTGATTACTGCTTCCCTGAATATTGATTGTGGATCCAAGCAAAATGAAGTTTTTGACAATTTTTATCAATTTATTATGATGTCATTTATTGGTCCAATTAGTAAGATTTTTTTTTTCCTTTACATTGAAGTGCAATCCATACTGAAGGCTGTTGTCTTTGAGAAACAAAGGTGTATTGTCTGCATATCACAGGTTGTTAATGACTCTACCTCCAATTCTGATGTCCCATTCTTCTCCATATAATCCAGTTTTCGGACCATTTGCTCAGTATACAGATTGAGTAAATATGGTGAAAGAATACAACCCTGGTGCACACCGTTCCTGATTTGAGTATCTCCCAGTTCTGTTTGAACGATTGCCTCTTGGTCTGTGTACAGGTACATCATGAGCATAATGAAGTATTCTGGAATACCCATTCTTTGCAATGTTATCCATAGCTAGTCATGATTTACACAGTCTAAAACCTTTGCATAGTCAATAAAGCACAGGTAAACATCTTTGTGGTATTCTCTGCTTTTAGCCAAGATCCATCTGATATCCCTAGTTCTACTTCCTTTTCTGAATCCGGCTTGAATTTCTGCCAGTTGTCTGTCAATATACCGTTACAACCATTTTTTAATTATCTTCAGTAAAATTTTACTTACATGTGATATTAATGATATTGTTCAATGATTTCCACATTCTTTTCAGTCAGTTCTCTTTGGAATGGGCACAAATATGGATCCCTTCTAATTGGTTGGCCAAGTAGCTGTCTTCCAAATTTCTTGGCATAGATGAGTGAGTGCCTCCAGTGCTGCATCAGTTTGTTGAAAGATTTCTATTTGTATTCCATCAATTTCTGAAGCCTTGTTTTTCACAAAGGCTTTCAGTGTAGATCAGTTTGGTAGATACTAACTAGCAATAGTTACTAACTAGCTGGACAGTAAATAAGGAAGAACGTAGAAGAATGGATGCATTTAAGTTATGGTGTTGGAGGAGAATATTGAAAGTACCATGGGCTGCCAAAAGAACAAACAGATCTGTGTTGGAAGAAGTGCAGCCAGAGTGCTCCTTGGAGGCCAGGATGGCCAAATTTTGTCTCTTATACTTCAGACATATTGTCAGGAGGGAGCAGTCACTAAAGAAGGATATCATGTTTGGTAAAGTGGAGGGTCAGAGAGAAAGAAGAAGACCCCAGCGAGGTGGACTGGCAAAGGGGCAGAATCAATGGACTCAAGTGTGGCAATAATAGTGAAGTTGGCCGAGGATCGGGCAGTGTTTCATTCTGCTGTGCATAAGGTCACTATGAGTTGGTACCGACTCAATGGCACCTAACAACAACAACAACAAGCATTACACACCCAGAGGGCTTGTATAAGACACATGATTGCTGATCTCCACCTCAGAGGTTCTGACTGAGCAGGTCTGGGTAAGGTCCAAGACATTGCATTTGTAACATGTTCCCAGGTGAGGTGGATGCTGCTGATCTAGGGGCCATACTTTGAGAACTACTAGAATAGAAACTGAGTCCTGGTGTGTCATTTATAGCATAATCACTGGACTACTAACCTTAAGGTTGACAGTTTAAACCACCAGCACTTTCAGAAATTGACTCGACATCACACAACAACAACAACACTAGTTGTTAAGTGCAATTGAGTCAGGTTCAGCTTATGACGAACCTGTATAGCGTTTCTGAGGATGTAAATCTTTATGGGAGCAGAAAGTCCCATTTTCTCCCATGGAGCAGTTGGTAGACTTGAACCACTGATCTTATAGTTAGTAGTCCAGTGCTTATCCTACAAAAGCTTTTGTAGGATAAGCACTGGACTGTTAACTATATAAATAAGGCTAAGTATTGTTTCATGAAACATTTGTTTCAGTGGCATGCGAGGGCAAGCCAAACAAAAAATATACAAGAACTGCAAGAAGGGGTTAGTTCATATATTTGTTGTTGTTGTTGTTAAGTGCTGTCGAGTCAGTTCCGACCCATAGCGACCCTGTATAGGGTTTCCAAGGAGCAGCTGGTGAGCTTGAACCACCGACCTTGCAGTTGAAATGACTTTGCAGTCTGATGCATTAGCCCCACAGTGCCACACCAGGACGTCATATATGCACATATTTATTCCTAACAGAACATGTTTCAACATGTGTCTGTGGAGGACAATCAGTGGATGACTGCAGACAAATTTTTTCAGTACGCTTGTCTTAGTCTTGTTAGGGTGACTTCAAAAAGAAAGGGTCAATCAAAACAGTGACTTCTGAGACAATCTGCGGGCCCAGTTAAATTCAAGGCAGAGAAGTCAGCTCCAAAGGTTATGGCGACTGTTTTGTGGGAGATTTTTTTCTGAGATAGAAGAGGACTCCAAAGGGGTCATCTTGATAGATTTTCTTAAAGAAAACATAATAATTGCAAGGGCTTACTATGAAGAAGTTTTTAAGAAAATTGAAAAATTACGTTGGTGAGAAAAAGGCCATGAAAATTGTGTTGAGTATTTGTTTCTATCATAACAATGCACTTGCCTATTCGTTAGGAGGGGATCCTGGTGTGGTACTGTGGTTAATGTACCAGACTGCAAAACCATTTGAACTGCAAGGTTGGCAGTTCAAGCTCACCACCTGCTCCTAGGAAACCCTATACAGAGTCGCTTTGGGTCGGTGCTGACTTGACGACACTTAACAACAGTCTTCAAGGATAGCAAGGACTGTCCTATGAGAATTTTGTTGGAAAACTTTATCCCATCTACCCCACAGCCCAGATCTTGCCACTTGAGACCTTTTTAGGTTCTCTAAACGCAAAGAATATTCAAAAGGAACACAATTTGAGTCCCTCGAGGACACCCAAACGGCCATTTTGACATGTTTGATGTGAATCAAAGAGCACAGAATTATTTGGGAAAGGGTTGTTGTTGTTGTTGTTAAGTGTCATCGAGTAGGGTTTGCAAGCAGCAGCGGGTAAATGGAGACATACCTTCAGAAGTGCACAGAGCTAGATGGAGGATATGTTGAGAAACAATAGCTTCACATTTTGGTATTTTTTCTTAACAAAAGTTTCTATGATTTTGTAGCAATCATTTTTGTCTTACTCTGGTATATAACTATGCATGTAGGTACTGGGTAACCACATGAAAAGCATTTCTTATTGAAATCAGCCAGTGCAGTGAGATTAAGTACAAATGGGCCCAAAGTTATAGAGCTACTAGGTGTTTAATCACAATACTTTACTGACTGTGGACTGACTCTGGTAACTCACTACAGCTAATTGTTGAGCTGTGTGTTTGTATCTATTGATTATTAGATAAGCTGTTATAACAAATGGACTCCAAAATACATTGGCTTAAGAAGAGATGAGTTTCTTTCTCTCTACAGGTCTAGTACTGGTAGGGCAGATCCATCAGCCTCCACATGTAGCTTCCATCCTGGGGTTCAAGGGATGTTGTTGTTGTTGTTGTTGTTGTTGTTAAGTACTGTGGAGTCAGTTCTGACTCATAGTGACCCTGCACAGGGTTTGCAAGGCTGTAAGAGCAGAAAGCCTCATCGTTCTCCTGAAGAACAGCTGGTAGTTTTGAACTGCCAACCTTGAGGTTAGCAGCCCAATTTGTAGCCACTATGATACCGGAGTTCCTGGTGGTGGCTGTGTGCCGTGGAGCTGGTTCCGACTCATAGCGACCCTGTACAGGGTTTCTGAGACTGTAAATCTTTATGGCAGCAGAACGCCTCATCGTTCTCCCGCAGAACAGCTGGTAGTTTCGAACTGCCATCCTTGAGGTTAGCAGCCCAATTTGTAACCACTATGCTACCGGAGCTCCTAGATATAACCAAATAGTTGCACGCATCAGTTTTGCTCACAACCTACTTGGCAGATGCTGGTCACATGGTCAGATTAGCTACAAAGAAGGCTGGGAAATGTAGTCTTCAGCTGAAGGGCTAGGATTCTACACCAAACTCAGACTCATAGCAACAATATAGGACAGAGTAGAATTGCCCCCATAGGATTTCCAAGGTGGTAAATCTTTATGGAAGCAAATTGCCTTCTCTATGACTACTTGGAGCTCTGGTAGCGTAGTGGTTACGAATCGGGCTGCGAACTTTAAGGTCAGCAGTTCGAAACTACCAGCCGCTCCGCGGGAGAAAGATGAGGCTTTCTATTCCCGTAAAGATTTACACCCTCGGAAACCCTGTACAGGGTCGCTATGGGTCGGAACCGACTCGACGGCACTTAACAACAACAACAATGACTACTTGGAGACAGCTGACAGATACTACAACACCAGGTTGCATGGCCTGAGGTGCCTGAGTGAGAAACCCAGAGGGCGGGAGGGCAACCCTTGAAGGGACACCCATATAGTACCCTAGTACAGCGTATCCAACAAGGGACAGGATAGTGACTCAGTCTTACTCACCAAGAACAGGATCCAGTCACCTTTCTCTAGCTCCCAACCATGGATCTAATATCAAATCCTAACCCAGACCATTCTAACTTGGCTTAATATTTTTATAAACAGGTTTCTATGGACAATGTATTTCCCAGTTTATTATATCAGGGTAGGTATAGCTTTCCATTTTAAGCTTCAAGGTTGATTTACTTAGAAAAGGTTTGTTTTATCCAAAAGGGTGTTAATAAAGCCACATACCTGTGGCCAATAAAGTTACCACTCTGTTGAATGAGAGAGACCACACCAACTTGATGCCCAGGGCTTATTTCTCACTGGTCCTGCTCCTGAACTTCACCTCCCTGTCTTATTCCCAAACTGCAGATGCTTATTTTTTTAATTTTCCTCAAAAAGCACAGACTCATAAACAAGAACAGATTTCTCTTGCTTGCAGAAAAGGTAAATTGGTGGCAGAAATAAATTTGCAGATGCTAGAATTTCACAGTAAGGAGAGAGTGGTGGGGAGGGTTCAATATCCTGCCCTGCTCCCTACTTCTGCCACCTAGCTATAACCTCTAGCTTTTCTCCCAAGATAGTTGGGTGCTGTGGGACCTTGCATGGCAAGGAGGTGGACTCTGCTTTGAGAATGACTCTTCTCTTTATCTCCAGGTTTGTCCCAGTTCCTAGGCCTGGGATTGGGCTGGGGCCACTGGGGAGGACTCCGGCATCCCGGCTCCACATAGCACACCGACCTCAATTTATGTGGGTTACTCCCAGCCTGTAGAGCTGGTGAGGAGGAGGGCTTTGGGACTCACCCAGTGCTTACGGAAGGTGGTTCCTCACTCAGACAGGCTCTGGGACTCAGGCATCTGAGCAGCCTCCCTACTGAGAGTAAAAGCCTAGGGTGCGGTCTAGAGACACCCCCCACTCTGCTCTCTGACCCAGAATTTGTGACAAAGGAGAAAGGGGGTACAAACGATCCCTCCCTAAACAGATGCTGTGTGCTCACACTGTCAAGCCTCCAATTCTTAAAACCACCCTGAGAAGTTACTGTACTGATTTTACAGATGAGGAAGCGGAGGCACTCGCCCACACTCACATTGCCCTCCAGTGGCAGATTGGGGATTTTAACAGACCCTGCAAGTGGCATTCTCACCCTCAGGACTCCCTTCTCTCTCCCTCTATCTTCTTCTGGTCCCTCCCTTTACTCCTGCCCAGCCTCTACTGGAGTCCTGAATCCCTCAGCTTCCCCATTTGCTCTTTCCACACTAAGCACAGAGCATCCAAAGGAAAACTTTCTTCTTCCAAAGAAAACAAACCAATGTAGAGAAACTAGGAGTGAGGGTGGAGAGAGTCTCTGAGCCCAGCAGGAAACAGCCTCCCAGCAGAGGCAAAGGCTGCAAAGACCCAGGTAGGATGGTCCCCACCCCAACTGACCCACTCAAGGACACCAGAGCCTCCTTAGCAACTCAGTTTTAAGTTTTTTTAATATCCCTAAACCTCTATACCAAGGAGCTCTGGTAATGTAGTGATTATGAGTCGGGCTGCTAACCTCAAGGTCAGCAGTTTGAAATAACTAGTCACTCAGTGGAAGAAAAATGAAGCTTTCTGCTCCTGTGAAGATTTACAGCCTAGGAAACCCTATACAGGGTCACTATGAGTCAGAACCGACTCCACAGCACATAACCATCATTACCACCAACCTCTATCCCATGACTGAAATCTTCCTTGCTTGATAATTTGTTCATTTAAGTTTTGAATTTCCACTGAAATCTAAGTTTCTCCTCTATCTCCAAACCCACTACCATCTCATAAGAGGTTAGTCATTTACACGTTACTGTGAATAAGTTTCTGATCCTTTCCCAAGAGTGAGTATTGCCAAAAGAGGTTAACTCTAGGGAAAACTGTGGGCTCTTTTGATGTTCACTCTTCTCCAGAAGCTGTACAGGTTTCAGGCTGCATCATCTTGGAAAACTCCAGCGCTAAGAGGTGCCACATGTGGTCAATGGCTGCTAGAGAAAGCCAGGCACCTCCTCACACTAATCCCTACTATGCCAAAGGCCTGACTGAGGTCCCCACAGGCAACAGATGGCAAGCCAACTTCTGCGTTGCCATGGCAGCCCTGGGAGTGAGGAGACGGTACTGTATGTGCACAGACAGTTATGCCTAGATTACACTAGGCTGCATGGATGGATGGATGCAAGTTTCAGATGTGAGCATCCCTTACCCCCACCCCCGGCCCCAACTGGAGGCTGCAAGAGTCCCTGGAGGTGCCCAGGAAGTGGTCATGAACCTGGGTCCAGGATGCCAATAGACCTGGGCTCCAAGCTGCCCAGCTCCTCAGTGGAACAAGTCCAGATGTGAGATTCACTCAATGAACTATTGGGAGCCCATATTGCCTTGAACAAAGATTCAAAGACTTACTACTAAGAATAGGAAGCTCAAAGACAGCAGAGGTCCCTGAGGCAAAGATCTTTGTGTAACAAAGGTCAAAGTGCAGATTAGTCAAAAGAGGTCCCCAGAGCCTGTCTCCCCCTTCTACCATCTTTACCAGGAGCAATGTTAAAGCTGAGATCTCCAAGATGGATGCAAGGTCCAGCACAAGACCAACCCGAGGTGACCCACCATCCCCAGCTCTGAGAGATCATCCCACACTCTGGGTCCAGTTGTGCTGTGACAGCAGCTACCATGGAATCAGGGTTGGGACCAAATTTATCAGGACAGGGCAGAACATGTGTACAACATTGAATTTTGAAGTCTTACCCTAGCCACTCCCAGAGTGGTCTCCAAGGACTGACTTCTCCATGCACTTACAACATGCACATATTTCCACACACAACATGCACACACTCAGAGTTCACATGCCATGCACACAATATATACAATAAGCTCTGAGACTGAGCACACATCACATCTCTGCACCAGTGACTCCCTTACTACCAATGCACACACACACACACACACACACTACTTGTGCACATAGCACTCCCCAACAAGGCTCATGGAGGACAGAAGAGAGGCTCCCACCACAAGATGGTAAGGTAGGTAGTTGAACCCCAGCCTCTCCATTATACCACAATTGAAAAAAGAAAGAAATTAACAACGAAGTCAGAACTGGTCAGAGGCTAAGTAAGATTAAGGCTAAAGTGTAACAAGCACCCAAAACAATCTCTAAATTTCACACACACACACACACACACACACCTTTAGTTCATGACAAATAGATGTGCTGCCAAAACAAAGCCAGGGGCTGACTATGGAACAGACCAACAATTCCTTATATGAAAGTTCAGGCTGAAACTGAAGAAAATTAAAACAAGCCAATGAGAGTCAACATATGACCTTGGAATATGTCCCATCTGAATCTAGAAATCATCTCAAGAACAGACTTGATTCATTAGGCACTAATGGCTGAAAACCAGAAGAGTTGTGGGATGACATCAAGAACATCATACATAAAGAAAGCAAAAGATCACTAAAAAGACAGGAAAGAAAGGGAAAAACCAAAATGGATGTCAGAAGAGACTATAAAACTGTTTTTTTTTTTAATGTGGAGAAGTTATAGCAAATGGAAGAAATGGTGAAATAAGAGAGCTGAACAGAAATTTCCACAGGCCAGCTCAAGAAGACAAAGTCAAGTGTTATAATGAAATGTGCAAAGACCTAGACTTAGAAAACTAAAAGGGCAGCTGGGGACTCTAGATCCCGAGAGGGAGAGGGGCTGTGTGCTGATGACTGAGGGGCATGCTTTCAGGTTACACCCTTTAGTTCTTTGATGATTCATGGAGGAGATTGTAATCGTGGCAATGAAATGATATATGATAGGAGAAGGAATTCAGAAAAATGATTATAAAATGTATCAAAACACTATACACTGGAGTTGAGAAAAATAAGGAAGAAGTCAGGAAAGTGCTACAGGAACAATCAAATAAAAAAGATAGAGCATTGGAAACAATTCAAAACCTACAGAAAGAGATCCAAACAATTAATAATAGAATATCAGTAATGGACAATACACTGAAAGGGCAAAGGAGTAGAATTGAAGAGATAGAAGCCAGAACTAGTGAGCTAAAAGATTAATCTCTCAACACTGCTAAGATAGAAGAGCAAGCACAAAAAAGGATAAAAAAAATCTGAAGAAGGCCTAAGATTCATGTTGGACAGCATGAAGAAGAATAACTTAAGAATTATCAGCATTCCAGAACAGGAAGGATCACACAAGTCCACAGAGGAGATAGTTGGAGAGCTTCTGGAAGAAAATTTTCCTAACATCCTGAAAAGCGAAAAGATAACCATTCAAGAAGCTCAATGAACTCCAGGAAGGATAGACCCTAAAGAAAAGCACCAAGATATATAATAATCAAACCCTCCAAATTCAAAGATAAGAGCAGAATCCTGAAAGCAGCTAGGGAAAAGATAAGTGTAACATACAAAGGCAAGAAAATCAAATTAAGCTCGGATCTCTCAACAGAAACCATGCAGGCAAGAAGCAATGGGGAGACATATAAAAAACCCTGAAAGAAAAAAAAAATTCCAACCATGAATCCTCTACCTAGCAAAGCTGTCACTCAAATATGATGGTGTAATCAAAACATTCCAGGATAAACAGAAACTAAGGGATTTTGCCTGGCCCTTCCATCTGGCCTTTGCAGAACAGAATGCAGGCTCTTCCTCTGAAGCTCAGATCACACACGCCTTTTAGGGGCACAAAAATGCTACCATCATGGAAGGAGCCCCAGGCTTGATACCAGAATGTTCTAATCCCTGACTCTGTGACTCAGGCAAGTAGACTTGGGTTTCCCCACATGCAATAGGTAGAGGATAGACTAGAACCGATCTCAGGGGGCACCCCGTTCTGAAATTCTCTATAAATAATAGGAGAGTCGAGCTGGGAGCAAAGAAGGAGCCGTCTGTTACAGGAGGTCCTTTCCAAAACTAACATTTCCAGAGCCCTCACCCTGTGTCAAGAACTGGGTCCAGCCCTTCATGTATATGATCTCATTTGCTCCTAGAAGGGAGGCACTAAAGGGGCCCCAATTTACAGATCAGGATATGGCTAAGAATGGACCTGCAGTTAGGGATAGAACCAGAATTCAGTCTCACAAGTACAACTTAAACCCATGAGAACTATGCCAAGACATAGATGACCTACAGCTATGCAAAAGCATGCTTTTTCTAAGTGTTTATTAGCTCACTTAATCCACTAACATCTACATAGGTAGATTCCATGATTATTGAGATTTTAAAGAAAACCAAGACCTCTTTGTTGAGAACTTACCCAAAGTCACACAACTAACAAGAGGAAAGGCTGTAATTGAAGCAAAGCAGTTTCCACCCAGAATTTAAACTCATAATTACCCTGCCCAGCCCCAAAATGAAAGCCATAGATAGTCCTCAGTTGCTATTGAGTCAATCCCAACTTATGGCAACCTCATGTGTGTGAGAGTAGAATTCTACTTCAGAAGAATTTCAATGGCTGGTTTTGTAGAAGTAGATTTCCAGGCCTTTCTTCTGATGGGTCTATGGGTGGACTTGAACACCCAATCTTTTGGTAAGCAGCCAAGCGCATTAACCATTTGCACCACCAGGAACTTCAGTGATCATACACTGGATCAAGCCCACACTTTTTTCCATTGGTCATGTGCATCAGTTATCTATTGCCTCAATGATGCTGTGTAACAAAGAGCCCCGTGACTCTTTGGTACACAATAAACATTTATTTTCTCTCACCAGTTTGCATGTGCACTAGGCAGTTTTGATCATCTGGACCAGGCTCTGCTGACATTGGTATGTCTTGCCCATGAGTCTGCTGACATATGCCAAGTAAGTTGGGGACTGACTGTTCTGTGATGGTCTCATCCACATGTCTGAGAGTTGGCTGGCTGTTGGCTAGGATGATGAGTGATTGGCCATGTGTCTCTCGTTCTGAAGCAGGCTAGCTCAGAATGATTCACAAGGCAGTGACAAGGTCAAAAAGAGACAGAGAGGAAGAGATAAAGACAGAAAGGACCCCTTGATGTATAAGCTTAGAACTGGTACATCATCCCCTCCACCGTCTTCTGTAGCCAAACCAAATTGCCAGGAGAGTCCAGATATAATGAGTATGTGTGTGCATGAAAGAAAGAAAGAAAGTGAGAGAGACAGAGAAAATAAGAGAGGAGACAGAGAAAGAGAGAGAGAGAGATGATAGTCAATGTTTATTAAGAACTTACTTTGTTCTAACAACTGCCTTATATACATTAGCTCACTTAATCCTCACAACTCTAGGAAGTGGGTACTATTATTATCATCTTGTTTTATAGATTGAAAAATTGAGGGCCAGAGAAGTTAAATACACTACCCAAAGTCACACAGCTAGTAGGTATCAGGCAAAGATTTGAACCTAGACAGCTTAGCTCCAGGTGCTAAGCTCTTATGATCTTTCTCTCTGACACCCTGACTCTTGGTGGACTCATGTGTAGTTCCTTGTTCAGACCTGAACGCTGGAGGAGACAAAAATAAAAGGAGCCAAGGTGCCACCTCTCAGTTTTACCCAGATAAATTGGCATAGCCTGATGCTGAGAGCAGGACAGATGTATGTTTGTGCTTGGCTTTGACACTAGTTATATGGCCTTGGGCAAACCCCTTTAGCCTACGGAGCCTCACTTTCCCCTTCTATAATTTGGATAACAATAGGTAGCACCTTCCTTGCAGGGTTAGTGTGAGCATTACAAGAGTTAGTATATGCTAAGTGCCTGGAACAATGCCGGGCCCTTAGAATGTGCTTTGTAGACATCAGTGGTAATGACTAGTATTGCCATTATCCCGCCCTGCAGAGTGATTGTGGGCACTGAGTAATGTGCAAAGGCACTTTGTATGTGGAAGGCAATTACGCAAATGTCAGGACTTGGGGTGACTCATAGAAATATGGAGCATTCAGCCAGGGTAATGGGGAGGCGGGGAGTGGGGACCTAGACAACAACAATCTTCTCCAGGCACTAAGTGCTAAGTGTCAGATCAGGGGAATGGCAAAGAGGTCACCAGAGTTAAGGGCAGATAAACATTTGGCAGTCTGCATTGGTTCCTGAGCTAAAGGGACCCAGCACATTGCATTCATTCACTCTCTGGCCCTCAGTCTCCCCATCTGTAGGATGAGTGATTGGAGACTAACTGATTTCTAAGCCCCCAGCTCTGATCTTCAAGGATAGGAGAAAATCAGTTGCAGTTCAAGTTGATACTGATTCATGGCAACTCCATGTGTGCCAGACTAGAACTGCACTTAATAGGGGTTTCAATGACTATCTTGGGAGAGTAGATTGCCAGATCTTCCTTCCAAGACACCTCTAGATGGACTCAAACCTCCAACCTTTTGGCATGAACTTGCATATAAACAATTGATCAACTGTTCCACAGTCCACTCCTGGTGTATTGGCTGATGATATTGGATTTCTCCACTGTCTCTCTCCACAAATGAAGTTGATTTGATTCCTGTGTGTGCCATCTGGTGAGGTCCACATGTATTGTTGCCTTTTTATTATGTTGTTTAAAAAAGGTATTTGCTACAACAACATCAACAATGCCTGGAACGCAGCAGAAAATTACTGTTCACATGAAGAAACAAGACAGAGTAGCTCAAACAAATGACCAAGAGGCAGAGCCAGCAAATACTTTTGAGGAAGAAGGGGCACTGGAACAACTTGAAAAAGAATTCGGGAAAATGATATCGAGGTACATCCAAATGTTTCTGAATTCAAAACAATTCAGAAAAGTGCTACAAGAACAATCAAACAAAATCGATACAGCATTGGAGACAGTACTTGTAAACAGAAATCCAGATGATCAATACTATGATATCAGAAATGGACAATATATTGAAAGGTCAAAGGAGTAGAATTGAATCAATGGAAGCCAAAATTAGT
>NW_006408565.1:19062612-19090118 GCF_000296735.1 Chrysochloris asiatica | reverse complement strand
GCATTAAAGAAGCTGAACTAACGTCAGGCAGGATAGACCCCAATGGAAAATCACCAAGACATCTCATAACCAAACTTTCCAAAATCAAAGACAAGGAGAGAATCCTGAAAGTAGCTTCAGAAAAATGAAATGTTACCTACAAAGAAAAACCACTCATATTAAGCTCTGATTTCTCAACAGAAATTATGCAGGCAAGAAAGCAATGGGGAGGCATATACAAAACTGAAAGAAAAACTGTCAACCAAGAATCATATACCTAGAAAAACTGTTCATCAAGTATGACAGGGAAATTGAAAACATTTCAGGATAAACAGAAATTAAAGGACTTTGTAATAGCCAAGCCAATTCTCCAAAATATACTAAAGTGAGTTCTTTGGACTGAGAACCAACAAGAGTGGACAACAACCAGAGAGTGACATACATGGCAACACCACCTGAAATTCAGTCCAAATATGGAAGTGTCCAGAGTAGAACAAAACTATAAGACTGAAAATAGGAAACCTGGTATATCTGTCTATGATCAGGACAACTATAAAGTGAAGGGAGGGAAAAGTATAGTTACAGAGTTCTAGGTGGTGAGGAGGTCAGGTAGATTTAAAAATTAACAGCCATACTAAATGAAACATTCTTTGATGGTTTTTAGGGGTTAGAGAGAGGGGAGAGTAATTCACTTGCTAGAGGATAGGCAAATGTTAGTTCAGGTGACAGGGAGGGCACTATAAAAGAAGGGGCAGGGCAATACAAGGAGGGAGAGGCCAATACACAAGAAGAGGGAGAGTGATAGATGAACAATGAAGACAGAGAAAGACTTAGGGAGGTATGCATGGGCTAACTGGAGTAGAGGTAAATATTGATTTATATACAACCTTGGAACAACAGAGTTCTGTGAGTAGCTACATAGCCTGAATGGGTAAAGGAGGGACAAAATATTTCTGTATTTGACTGTCTGTGGATACTAGTTTCCCCTGCTTACTATGTAAAATAGACATTTATGTGTAATAGAAATGAATGTTGGGAATTATGATGACAGAAAATGTGTAAGTTTGCCTTTATCCTATAACTAATTGGATTTGCTAAAAGGAGAGTTAGAATTTGTCCAGGGAAACCAGTTTCTTGTTAAGCATTGTAGAATCTCAGCCTTAGGTGGAATCCTGAGCCCAACCCAGAACGTTTTGAGTTGGGAAATTCCTGCTTGAAAAGACTTCAGACCAACCTAGAATTGCTGGGAGAACAAAATATTCTTATTAAAACAAAGACCTGCAGGAAAGAAAAAACAAAAAAAGAAGAAGAAGACTGTTTAGTTATTTGAATTTCAAGCAAGTTGTTTGTTTTGGTAGCATCAAGGCAAGACAAGTCAGTCCATCAGGTGAAACCCCCTTCTAGAACTGAAACTTAAAAGGGGAACCCATTATTGTGTGGATCATGACAAACTAGGGACAACATTACAAAATATGAGTATTCCTGAACACTTTGTTGTGCTCATGAGGAATCTGTACATGGACCAAGAGGCAGTTGTTCAAACAAAACATGGAAACACTGAATAGTTTAAAATTAAGAAAGATGTGTTCCATATGGAGGAAGTAGGATAACTTGTTGCAGGGAGGGAATTGTAATCATTGAGATGAAACAAAGTGTATAATTTGTTGAACTAAAGCAGATGAAGATCTTGTGTGTAAACCTTCACCCAATTCACAACAAAAATAAAAAATATTTGCAATGAATAAGTCTTGCAAATTTCTCTCATGCAATCATCATTTCTATCATCAACATCATTTCTAAGGCCATATTCCCTAGGTTTCACATTCTAATAACTAGTAATTATTAATGTATCTTGACTGCATGTTTGATCAATTTCAGACTGAAGAAGTTGGTAGAATTCTTCAATTTCTTCATTATTGGATTCAGTGGTTGATGTGCCAATTTGATTAATAGTCGTATTAACTGGTCTTCCCTGTAAGTGTGTAGATATTATCCTATCACAGACAACATTGTACTTCATGTAGATTTCAAAATTCTCTTTTGATGATGAATGGGACAGCATTTCTCTTGAATTCATCATTCCTGGCATCATAAACCTACCAACCCATTTCAGCTCACTAATGTCTAGGCTATTGATCTTTAAGTGTTCCATTTCATTTTTGATGACTTCCAATTTTCCTAGATTCATATTTCATACATTCTACATCCCAATTATTAGTGGATGTGCAGTGTTGGGAGCACAATGGTGAGCACACCTGTCTTGCAATTATTCATGGATATTTGCAGCTCTTTCTTCTCATTTTGAGTTGTGCCCCATCAGCAAATGAAGGTCCCAAAGCTTTGCTCCACCCACAACATTAAGATCAATTCTACTTTGAGGAAGCAACTCTTCCCTGTCATATTTTGAGTGCCTTCCAGTTTGATGGACTTATCTTCTGGCACTATATCAGACAATGTTTCATTGCCATTCATAAAAGGTTTCCAGTGGCCAGCCTTTCAGGAACGGTCTGCCACTCCTTCCTAGTCTCTCTTAGTCTGGAACCTTTCCACCATGTTAGATTCTGCTGGTATTTAAAATACTAGTGGCAAAAAAAAACCCATGCAGAAAAATGACAACAATCAATTCATACCTATTGATAATTACACTGAATATAAGTAGATTACATGTACCAATCAAGAGACCATAAAGAGCAGAATGGATAAGAAAGCAGGATCCTTCAATATGCTATCTACAAGAGACATACCAAAAAGATGGGAACAGCCTAAATGCCCATCAACAAAAGAATGGTTAAACAAACTATGATACATACACACAATGGAATACTATAAAATGTTGAAGAATAACAATGAATCTGTGAAACACCTCACAACATGGTTGAACCTGGATGACATTATGTTGAATGGGGCTAATCAATCACAAAAGAACAAACATTGTATGAAACCAACATTGTAAAAAGTTTTTTGTTTTGTTTTTTTTTAAAAAAAAAAAAATCTTGACAAAAGGAACAAGCTCTGATGGTTATGGTGGGGATGGGAAGGGAGGGGAAATTATTCATGGATTGTAAGGTAGACACATGCTAACATGAGTGACAGGACAGACAGTATTCAACAAGAGAGAGGTTAGTGGAGCAAAGATGAAGGTAGCGGGAGACACAGAGAGGAATGCAATAATTAAAATGAGTAGAGGTAAATGCTGTTAACTGTTGGTATATGGATGGGATTACAACCTTGTAATGAAGCAAAATATGTGATTTTTTTCATATAAAATTGACGATCTGCACTGTAAGCCTTCATTCAATTCACAATAAAAAGTTTTTTAAAATAAAATTAAATAGTAGTGGCATCGCTTCCAGCATCACAGCAACACACAAGCCACTATAGTATGACAGACTGACAGATAATGGTAGCCCCCATCAACAAAGGCCCACATAAACTCAATACTAAATGCCTTAGTTATCCAGTGCTGCTACAGACCATAAATGGGTGGCTTTAACAAACAAAAGTTTATTTTCCCACAGTTTGGGAGGCTAGGAGTCTGAATTCAGGGTGCTGGATCTAGGGAAATGTTTTCTCTGTCAGTTCTGCAGGAAGATCCTTGTCCCTTTCAGCTTCTGCTTCTGAGCAGTCTTTATGTGGCGTGACATCTCTCCTCTCCCATCTCAGTTTACTCCATAGTTCGTTATCTCAACAGAGATTGACTCAAGACCCACTTCACATTAATTCTGTTTTATCAGCATAACAATCCCAAATAGGCTTATAAACCACAGGCAAAGAAGTTAGGATTTGCAACACATATTTTGGGGGGACACCATTCAATCCTAACTGAACCATAAAATGAGTACAGAGAAGTGTAGCAAGGTTCTAATTTAGGGAACAATGACAACACTGATAATTGGTCTCAAATATCATTTGAGTTTATTTGAGGCCCTCCTTCTTACTGGCATCCTAAGCAAGTGCTTGGTCTGACTTTGGTGTACTCCTACAATGGGCTCCCAGGTGCCCTGAGACACTCATGCCTCTGCAAGCCCAGAGCTGGTGGTCTTCAGCATGTGATACACCAATCCTTTCCCAAGAGCACCCACCCTTCAGAGGGATGCAAGAAGAAAACCCCCACCCGGGACGCTAAAAAAAGCCTCCACCCAACAATTCAGCAGCTGCGGTTGCCAGGGAGATGGTAGGGATGCGTGTGGTGCTGCCTCCTGCTTGGCAGAGCCCCCCCCCACCGCCTCTGCCCCAGGGGGGCATTCTCCTGGTGTCACCATGGGGGCGAAGGGCCTGACTGGGAAACAAGAGCCTGAAGATCACATTCCCCTATTGTCACCTTTGTCCTCAGAGCAGACAATGGCTGATGGACAATAGAGAGCAGCAGATGGTCCCTCCCCCAGTGCAGAACACCCCCTCCAGCTGGTGCCACTGTGCCTGCCAGGCCTGCCTGAGGTCGGGGGTGGGTGCCCAGGCTCAGCTGGCTACAGACCCCAGCCTGGCACCTGCCCATAGTGGGTTTTGAAAAGAGACTGGGACTGCGAATTCAGACTCCTGAGTGACAGAAAATATAAGGAGAATAGCAACAGCTAGCAGGCATTTGGGTCTAAAATAAATCTGCTCATATAAAATTCAAACTCCTGCAAAGCCCAGCCTACTTCACTGGAGTCTGTGCTACTCTTTCCCTGGATCTACATGCCAGACTCAAACTGCCCTTATCTCCCTGCCCGAAATATTTTCCAGACTCCAAACCTCTCCATATGCTGTCTCCACAAGCTGGAACACCGCCACCTTCACATCAGTATGTCCCACCTTAAATACCACCTTTCAGAGAGATTCCCTGGCCACCCTGTTGAAAAAGATGGCAAGTTGGTTCCTTGATAGCTCTTCATCGCAATTTATAATGATGGGTTGTGTTTGTTTCTTTCCTTGTTTATAATCAATCCACCTCCCCCCCCCCCCCACTGTCTGTCAGTTCCATGAGCACAGGTACTGTTTACTTTGCTCTCTCTTTTATCCTCTACACCAAGAACAGTACCTGGCACATAGTAGGTGCTCAATAAATATTTCTGGAATGCACCAACCTCCAAACAATCCTGCCTACTTATCCTGTCTCCATTTTACAGAAGGAAAAGTGAAGGCTTCTTATTGTTCCTTACTATCAAGTCAGCTCCAACTCCTGGTAAGCCCGTGATTAACAGAATGACGTGTAAAAAATTCCCTGTTCCCGTGCCATTTTCTTTATTGTTAGTATGTTTGAGTCCATTGTTGCAGCCATTGAGTTAATCTATATTATTGAGAGTTTCTCTCGTCTTTGCTGGCCCCCTCTTTACCAAACATGATGTCCTTCTCCTGCCATTGGTGTCTCCTGATGATGCATCCAAAGTAGGTGAGTCAAAGTCTCTGATGGTATCCATGATCCACAGGGTTTTCATTGGTTAATTTTCAGAAGTACATCACCAGGCCTTACTTAGTTCCTAGTTTATCTTAGTCTGGAAATACTACTAAAATTTATCCACCATGGATGACCTTACTAGTATTTGGCACTGCTTCCACATCACAGCAACATGCAAACCATCATAATGCAAGAACTGGCAAGAGGCTCCGGTTAGTAAGTGGTTAAATCAAGACTAAAATCAGGCACTGATTTGACTCCAAATTCCCTGCTTTCAATCCCACTCCACTCCGCTGCCTGCTCCCAGCTCTACCAACACCAACTCTGTCTGGGGCGCCACAGTTCCCTTCCCCTTTTGGGCATCTTGTTTTCCCATCTGTAAAATGATAACACGGGGCTTTACTACCCCTGGAGGGCCTGCTTGCTCTGACAGTCTAAAACTCTCACAAAGAGAAGCAGCCCAAACCATGTTCCACCTCCACCATCAACTTTGTGCTTCCTGGCTTCACTGCTGCCTGGCCTTTGGAGACAAAATTCCTAGGTTTAAGAGCTGGCAAGGATGTTAAGGAACTGACATTCTCACGCACTGCTGGTAAAAATGTGAAAGGGTAGATAAAACCCCTTAGGAAAACAGTTTGGCATACACCTACCTGTTGTTGCTGTTGTTAATTGCCATCAGGTTGGCTGTGATTCACGGAGATCATCTGTAAGACAGAACAAAATGCTTCTGGCTCCATCATTACTGATATGACTGAGCCATCATTGGGGCCACTGTGCAATGCCTTCCAACCTAGGGGCTTCATCTGCCAGCACTATAGCAACCTTCTGTTGGGATCCACAGGGTTTTCATTAGTTCCTACTAGCCTCTAAGTAAAGCCCAGTTGGGTGCATTTGCAACCTGGCCAAGCCCCTCATTAGGATGCTCATCATCACTCCACTCTAACAACCATTCAGTTGGCTTGGTCCTGGGTGGGGGTCTGGGACTCATTATTCTTGCTCTCCCTGCTCGCCATTCTCCAACACCCACCCTGCCAGCTTGCCAAAATTCAGACCAGAGACACAGATGGCATTTCCACCCCACCCAGGATGGGGGAGAGTTCCCTCCAGGCCTCCTGCCCATCACTCATGACCACCCCACCTCCAGGTCAGATACTCCCCACCACAGACTGAACATCTTGTCTGGGCAGCAAATAGGACAGCCCCACGTCCAGAGAATGCAGAGGCCTCCAAACTCATAGACATACCTCCCTGCCTCCACAGCTGTAGAGAGGCAGGGCTGCAGGTAGGCTGTGGGCCTACCCCTAACACATAGTGGGCTCAGAGAAAGCTTACAGATGGGGGTCCCTGTCATAGCTCCTCCTCACCCCTTCTCTTCCCAATGCCAAATCCATTGCACATTGTAAGGGGTCTCAAGTGCACAAGTGTAGCCATGGCAACCTGCACACTAAAGCACCATCCTTGACCATCTCTTGGGCCTAGGGTTGCACACATTGAAGTTGTGGTCCAACTGCAGGATGATGGTCCAAGGAAGAGGACATGTAGGCCATTGAAGCAAGCTCAGGGCCAGTTACAAAGGAAGTTTGAGATCTGGGTCACAAACCTAGTCCAGCAGAGGGGGGTGTGAGTTCTAAGTGGACAGGTCCCTTGACCTTGCAGACTTCTTGCCCTGTGAAGGTGGGTTTGGCCAGAGGAAGGCCAGGCCAGAACCTTCTAAAGTCCAGAGCCTAGGGCAGGGACCCCAGTTGCCTGCACCTAAGAACTAAGAGTGGTACTGGGAGGCAGTGATTCCAGAGTCTGATCATGAGAGGATTTGGATGCTTCTGAAGGAAATGAAGATCCAGTGAAGAGTTTGGGGTCACAGGAGTGTCATAGCAGATCCAAATTTTGGAAAGAATCATTTTGCAAGCATTGATTGATTAGCTATTATTTGATAAGGCTTGAGCCAGGAACTGGCAAGTGATATGACCATGACCCTGATGAGGTCCTGGTCTGCAAGATGCCAGTCACATGGAAACCGAAAAGAAAAAGTACTTAATAGGAGACGGGCTCAGTACCAGACTCAGGACTGGTCATTTAATAGAAATTGTCTTCGTTACTCATCCCGAGGAATCCCTAGGTGGCACAAATGGCTAAGCATTTGGCTACTAACTGAAAAGCCAGTGGTTCAAATCCACTAAGAGGTTCCTCAGAAGAAAGACCTGGAGATTTCCCTCTGAAAAACCAGCCATTGAAGATTCTGTGGAGCACAGTTCTACTCTGACACACATGGGGTCGCCACAACTTAGAGTGGACTCAACAGCAACTGGTTTGGTTTTGGTTAAGATTCCCCATGACCTTTGAGGGAGGTACTTCTCTCCCTATTTTACAGATGAGAAAAGTAAGGCTCTGAGAGACAAAATGAATTGCCCAAGATTACAGACAGAAAGGGAGCTCGATTTCAAACAAAATCAGACTGTAAACCCAGATTCTTCCCACCTGCACAGAAAATGGAGCAGTGACTTTGCCTGAGGTGGGAGTGGACAGGTGGTAATATTCCACAAGAAGAGGAGCTGATTGCTCCTGAGGACCAAGAAGCCCAGTCAGCCAACCAGCATGTACATCACCCACCTTTTTTAGAAAAATTAAAGACTGTGCAAAGCAAACCTGATTCCAGTGGGAACAGCCTCCTAATTCCCTGTGATTTCATCACTCTCACCTCCCACTGGCCCCTTCCCAGTTGGATTGCCCATCATCCTCTCATGAAAACTAGTGGGGAGGAGGGGGTAGAGGGTGAGGGCTTTCCTCTCCAGAAAGCCTGGTTCTTTGTATTCTTTGGAGGGATTGGATTAGAACCAGCCAGGGAATACCAGAACTGACTGCATGTGGAGATGTTAGCCAAGACCTCAGGGAATCTTCTCCAAAGAGCACTTCTTAGGGGTGTAGGTGTCTGTGTGTGTCTGCGTGTGTATCTTTGTGGGTCTGAACATGTATGAGGGTAAGTCAAAACATATTGCTACAAAATCATAGAAACCTTTATTAAACAAAAATATCAAAATGTGAAACTACTGTTTCTCAACTTATAAAGACAGTGTTTTCATGTCTCTAACCCTTCCCCAAGTGGTGCTGTGCGCTAATGCGTCAGACAGCAAAATCATTTGAACTACAAGGTTGGTGGTTCAAGCTCACCAGCTGCTCCTTAGAAGCCCTATACGGAGTCACTATGGGTCACTATGACTCAATGGCACTTAACAACAACAACAACAACCCTTCCACAAAGAATTTTGTACTCTTCGGTTTACACTATGTCAAAGCAGAAGTTTGGACATCCTTGTAGGACTCATCATGTTCCTTCTCAATGTGTTTTGAATTATGGGAACAAAAAGAAGCCTGAAGGGGCAAGATGAGGGCTATAGGATAGATAGGGTAAGATTTTCCAACAAAATTCTCCTAGGACAGCCTTTTCTACCATTAAAGAACTAAGAAGGGCATTGTCATGATGGGAAAAAAATTCCTCAGTGCAACTTCGCTGGCCTTTCTCTCATTAGCCACTTTAGATTTCAATTTTCTTAAACTTCTTCATTGATATGATTGTCCTGTATCCTTTGAGGACCCCTTTGGGATCCCAAGAAACAATTGCCATAACCTTCTGAAGTGACCTCTCTGCCTTGAATTGAACTGGTTCCGCAAATCCTGATGAAAGTCACGATTTTGATTGAACTTTTCTTGAAAGGCTCCATGGTGAGGCTAAGACAAGTGTATTACTGAAAGAACTTGTCTGCAGCCATTCACTGATTGCAGAGACAGGTTTAAACATGTTTTGTTTGCAATGAACCTATGCATGTATGAATAGAGCTCTAGTAGCAATATTTTTTGGCCTACTCTCGTATCATGTATACCTGTGCACATGTTTGCATGTAAGTGTGTGTATGTGTCTGTGTCTGTGTGTGCCTCTGTATCTGAGTGGCTATCCATGAGTATGTCTGTGTGCACATTTATATAAGTGTATGTATGTGTCTGTGCAGATGTATGACCATCTAATGACTTATGATAGGTATGATGCTCCATGTCAAATCTGTACTGCTAGGATCCAGTCTTATCTGTACTGCTCACTTTCTTTTACATAGAGAGTCACTATGAGTCAGAACCAATCCATGGCACCTAACAATATGATGTTTAGCACAGTGCTTGGAACAACATGAGCAGTGGATAACGAGTAACTATCTGCTGTTGTTGTTGTTGTTAGGTGCCGTTGAGCCGTTCCCATTCATAGTGACCCTGTGCACAACAAAATGAAATGCTACCCAGGCCTGTGTCATCCTCACAATTCTGTTATGTTTCAGCCCATTGCTGCTGCTGCCCCTGCGCCAATCCATCTTGTTGAAGTCTTCTCCTTCTTCACTGATCCTTCACTTTACTAAACATAATGTCCTTCTCCAAGAACTGGCCCCTCCTGATAACGTGTCTGAAGTATGTAAGAGGAAGTCTCGACGTCCTGGCTTCTAAGGAGCATTCTGGCTGTACTTCTTTCAACACAGATTTGTTTGTTCTTCTGGCAGTCTGTGGTATTTTGCATACTCTTCTCCAGCCCCATTACTCAAACGCATCCATTTTTCTATGGTCTTCCTTATTCATTGTCTAACTTTCACGTGTATGTGAGGCTTGGGTCATCAATACTATGGCTTGGGTCAGGCACACCTTAGTCCTCAAACTGGTTTCTTTGCTCTTGAGTACTTTTAAGAGTCTTGTGCAGCAGATGTGCCTAACTATCTGTAGTTCTCCCATATTTGGTTTCATCTGTGCGATTTTCTGGAGTTTTGAGAGAATGGCTGAATGATTCTAGAAATGGATTGTTGGAAGAATGGGTATATGGATGGATGATTGGTATGGAACCAATAAATGGATAGATGAGATACTGAGATGTATAATAACATAGTCCCTGGTCTTACGGAGCTCACAGTTCAGGAGAGAATTAAGACACCGAAACAGATTATGACAACAAAGAAAGGCAGAGAATCCAACCAGGGAAGGGCAGAGGGCAGAGACAAGCAGGAATTAAACTCTCCGGAAAGGAGAGAATAAAGAAAACTCCTGCCCTCGAGGAGCTGACAATCTAATTAAATAATTAGCAACTTCAGATTCTTTTTGAAACTGAGCCAGGTATAAGGAAGTCTGTAAACAGAACAGTTAAATAAACAAGGTGTTCTTTAAAAGGCAATGAGCTCAGAAGTATAATAACTCCTGATTCAAAACAGCATTTTCTCCTTGGAACAACCTCAGAGTTAATTCCCCAAATTTGCCAGAACACACACATTTCTTTATCCCTGTTGCTCAGCCTCACCTCCTCCCTGGGCAGCCTGAGCTGCCTTGATAGGAAAATAAATACACGACCCTCCTCCACCTTGCATGCCCGCATTCCAAGGTGAACCCGATGACCGTCAGTGTTTGAGCTCAGCACCCCTCCCTGGATAGAAACAGGGGGCCATGTGCTCACAAACTGGTACTGCGATTCTCCCCACCAGTCTTTCATAGAAAATCAGTGATGGCATGAACTGGGAAGAGTCATTGAATGAGGCCAGGCCCCAGATCTCCCTCTGGTCACTGAGCAGCCTGGATGTGGAAGAGAAGCAGGGGAGGGGGAGGGAAGAAGAGGAGGAGCTTGCTCACTGCCTTAGTTTCCCCATATGTAATGCACAAGTATTGGACTGGATGATTTCTAAACTCTCTGTCAATTTGGATACTCAACAACATAGGTGGTTCTGATTGTAAGTTAAAAATGAGGTAATTTCAAGAGTTCTTAGCAGATGGAATGGCTGGAGGCAGGCTTGTCCCCTCCAAGCTCCTATTCACCATCTGATCCAGGAAAGGGAAGTCTTTCTGTCTCCAGTGCTATGGTGAGGGTCAGATGAAATCAAGTCTGTGAAGATGTTGCATAAACTGTAAAATCTTACACCCGGGCACAATGAGATGGCTTTCTAGACATTCAAGAAACCCTGGTGGCACTGAGGGTTAAGTGTTGGGCTGCTAGCGTTGGCAAGGTCAGTGGCTTGAAGTGACCAGCTGCTCCAAAGGAGAAAGATGTGGTTGTTTGCTTCCATAAAGATTTACAGCCTCAAAAATCCTATGGAGCAGTTCTACTCTGTTCTATAGGATCACTGAGTCAGAATTGACTAGACAGGTTTTAGGTTCTAGACACTGAGAGGCTTTGAGGACAAAAGTTCTGTGGGATGACGAAATAGATGGGACTTATATGACACTATCTCTGGCAGAGTCTTGGGGGTCCACCTGACCATCTGTGAAGGGGAACTGAGGCCCAAGGACGCATAGGGACCCCCGAGTCGAAGATAGTTCTGGAACTAGAGTTCAGGTCTCCTCCCAGCCAGGGTCAGTCAAAGTCTCGGTCCTTCTGGGATCTGGTTCTTCCAAGGTCTCAGCAGTTTCCCCAGCTGCACCTTCCACAGTGCACAGACGAAGACATCCACCCTGTGGTGGTAACAATGGTGTTCCATCGGCAGCTGGGGAGTGGGTGGCCTAGGGAAGCGCTGCTTTCCACTTCGTGATGTTGACATGCTGGGAAGGTTCACAGAGATTGTTGCTGCTACTATATCCCAGCTGCCAGCAAGATGGGAGAGTGAGCGGGGGCAGGGGGGCGATGGTCCAGAGTCACCCTCAGCCAGCTCTCCTGGCAGGAATGGGTGTGAACTGCTTAGTGCATCTTGCTGACTGCTTTGTGAAGAATCAGGGGGCACTAAGTCCAAGTGATTTGCCTTCAAATTCAAGCCTGGCCACTTCCTAACTGTGTAATCTCTTTCCTATGTGTGTAGTTTAATCATTGTGTCTCTTTCAATGGACCCTGGATACACTGGACAGTGAATAAGATTAGGCAAAGGGCTGTCCTAGGTAAGTTCCCTGAGAAATGACCTCCTTGACGCCGGAGGTTGATCTTGGGAAGGACTCTTTGAGTGGCACAAACGGTTAAGCGTTTAACCAGCTGAAAGGTTGGCAGTGGGAACCCACCCACCCAGAGGTGTCTCACGAGACAGGGCTGGTGATTGTCTTCTGAAAGGTCTTAGCCTTGGAAATCCTGTGGAGCAGTTTTTCTCTGCACTGGTTGAGTCATAATAAACCAGAATCAACTCAATGGCAATTAACAACAACAACAGCTCTTGGGAACGCACTTGCAAGGGAGAGAACAAGAAACAGAGGGAGAGGTTGAACTGCTCTACAGTTGCCATGAATTGGAGCTCTGGACAGGGATCATCCTTCAAGGGGCTGTGCCCAGGGTAGGGGCAGCCTGGCTTAGACCAATAGCAGTTCCAGGGTGATATTCAGCAGCAATGCTCCTGGGACTATGAATTGGATTGTGCACACACACAGCCCACCAAAATATATTTTGAAGTCTTAGCCCATGTACCTGGAATATGAATAGGAAAAGTTCCAGGGTGGTACAAAAGGCTAAGCACTTGACTACTGAAAGGTTGGCAAGTCAAATCCACCCAGAGGTAGCTCAGAAGAAAGACCTGGTGATCTGCTTCTGAAAGATCACAGTCATTGAAAATTGTATGGAGAACATTTTACTCAGAAACACCTGGGGTTTTTTATTTCACAGCAACTAGTTTGTTTTGCAAGTAGGGTTTCTTTTTTTATGTTAATTAGGTCATTGCTGGAGTAGGCTGGGCCTTACTCCTAATCACTTCTGAAAAGTGTCTTACAGAAAGAGCAGGACAGACACAAAGATGCACACAAGGGGAAGAGAGATGCCGAGGAAACCAAGCAACTCCTGGAGCAACTTACTAAGAAGGACCCTCTAAAACTGGTGTCCTGACTGGGACTTCCAGCCTCCAAAACTGTAAGACAAAAAATTCCTGGTTTCTCAATGCACTGACTTGGGGCAGTTTTTGTTAGTAGGTCTATGTTAGTAGTAGGTTTGTTAGTAAGTCTAAGTCTGTGTTTCCCTCACATATGTGTCCACCTCCAGGGTAAAAGAAGGGACCTCACTTAAGTGGAGCCTCAAGACCTGAGTCCCATAGACACACGTCCATCCATAAAACATCCTTCACCAGGTGCCTCCCAGGAAAGACATTGTTCTGAACCTTCACAGGTCCCCATGGCTGTCCACAGAAAGTGTGTGCCTCCTTGCAAACTCTAATACTGATGGTTCTCCCCATAACCACACCCCACCATGGCCTCCTTCCAGCCACCCTGGAGTGTCTTAGTCCTTCCACACACTGGGTTTATTCTCAGATTTGTGCCTATGCATAGATCCCCCCACCCTCCTCTTCCTGGAGTACCTTCCCCAGCTCCTCTCCTGGCTTCCCTCTAACCCACCCTCTCCGGCCCAGCTTAGAGGTCAGCTTTCCCAGGATGCCTTCTCTGACCTCCAAAGCCCAGGTCAGGGGCTTTTCCTCAGTGTCCCCAGCACCATCCTCTCTCACATTGAGAATTTCATGGGGGCAGGGATGCTCTCAGGTTCACAGTTCTTTCCCCAGCAGCCAGCACAGCTTTGGGCCTGCAGCCTGAGACTAAAGAGTGCATGAGCCAATGACAACAGGGTGATGGGAGGAGAGTTCACTGAGTGGGATTCCTCCATTCCCCTAGAGATGACCCCAAATCGAGATCCTCCAGCCTTGCCCCTGACCTCCCTCTGCCCCATATCACTCCCCAATCTGATATCTAAAGAATATCGTCTCATCCCAAAACTCAGCAAACACTGGCCGAGCTCCCAGACGGGGATGGTTCAATGATCCTCAAATCAGAGCCTCTAAGGTTTACCATCAGTTGCTAACCCAAAAGTAGGTAGTTAGAACCAACTCAGGAGCTCCTTGGAAGAAAGATCTGGTGAACTACTTCCATAAAGATGACAGTCAAGAAAACCCTATAGAGCAGATGTACTCTGTAACATATGAGGTTGCCATGAGTTGAGGGCCAATTCAATGGCAGTTAACAACAAGGGTCTGTAAATGTTTGTTAAATTCAGATGAGACAACTGAGTCCCAGAAAGGGTGCATGCATCCCCCAAGATCACACAGCAAGCATTAGCAGCGTTAACTAGTGCTCTAGCAAACCATCCCTGCCCAACCCCAGCAAATCCAGCCACCTGCTTTGCATGGCTTTGCTAAACTGACAGCTCCACCGGCCCCTCTCTCTGGGGGTATCGGATGGAGGGCATATCTCCTCTCCTGGACCTGCCACTCCGAGGATATTGGAAGAAGTTCTCAGATGATTGCAGATCTCTCTACTGCCCCCTTCCCTCTTCTCTCTCTTTTCTTCCCTCTTTTCCTCTTGCCTCGATTTGCCTCTCTGGCTGCCAAGCTCTGCAGGGCGGTGAGCGTGGGAGGTTGGCACCAGGGAGGCTGCAGGTTGGAAATAAATTCTAATCAAACACAGAATCATTCCGTCTTCTCCCTCTGCTCCGAGGACAGTGTTTTTTGCCTGGTATTACTCACATGTTCGGAGAGAAATCTGAGGCTTCTCACAGCCAGAGGGGAACTTGCAGGGCTGGGAGAATAAAAATCGTTTCTTTTTTTCCCCCCAGGCTGGTTCTTGCTTTTATTATCTTCTCTCTCTGCCTCTCATTATGGCAGGACTTTGAGGAGATAGATTTCATTTGGCCTCTCGCTTCCATCTTAAAGGCACAGAACACTGAGGGTGTCAATGGCTGGCTGAGCCCAAAAGCAGAGGACTGCCAAAATGGAGGTGGGGGCTGGCCCTAGAAGTTCAGGGAAGGGACAGAGTACATGAAGCAGACATGCATAACCTTTGAGGGCAGGGGCTGCTAGTAGGAGAAACCACTAGACAAGGGTTAGCCAGAAGCCAAAACCCAAGGAGCTCAGGATAATAACTGTTATTTTTGAGGATCTTGATGCTTCGCTATTCATCATCACAAACCCACCTCAGTCCAATTTCTGCACCAAAATAGATCCAGCTCCAATTCTCTCTCCTCTCTGCTGTCACCCCAGTTCTACCTGTCATTAGCTCTTCTTTAGACACCAGCCCCCCAACTAGGCCGCCTGCTCCCAGCCTTCCTTCCCCACTGCACCCTTCACAATCTCTCAATTCAGAATGCTTAGATCATGCCACATCACAGGCCTGATTAAAACTCATCCTACCGTGACCAGAATCTATTCCAACTCTCTGCGTCAACGATATCCTACCCAAAGCTATCTCCAATCCTTTCTCACGAAATGACCAAGAGTCTCCATCTTCCCTGCAACATCTTCTTCTTTTGTCTGTCCCTATCATCTGGTTCCTGTGACCTCATGGTCACAGAAAGGGCCATGCCCAAGGTCACCAGCACCCAGGTCCTGGGCTTGCTCTAACACTGACCCTTTCTTCAAGCTTTCATCACATCTAGTTCTGCTATTCTCTCTCAGAACACACCTCCTCTGATTCCTCTAGCTCTGGCCTCTCCCCGAAATTCAGCTGAGAGTTCCCAGAGTTCTCTCCTTAGTTCCTGCCCCGCTTTTTGTTTCCTCGCTTCTTTTTCCATGATGGTTAGTTGCCTAGGTCAATGTGGCTAGACTATGGTGCTCAGCGGTTTGGTAGACATTAATCTGTTACTATTCATTTATTTACATGTTATTATGAATTGCATTGTGTTCCTCTCAAAATATGTGTTATAATTCTAACCCTTATACTTGTGTGGCACTGTAGGATCACTACTGGACTGCTAACCACAAGGATGGTGGTTCAAACCTACCAGCTGCTCTTTGGAAACTCTATGCAGGGTCGCTATGAGTCAGAGCTGACTCCACGATGGCACTGAGCAGCAACATACCTGTGGATGAAATCCTACTGGGAAACAGGTTTTCTTTGCCATGTTAGTTCTTTGGGTGAGTTCTAAAGTTCTGAGTTACAAAAAGAGCAGATCAGATACAGAAAAACACATACGGGAAAACACAGATGTCAAATGAGTATTGTTGCTGTTAGATGCTATGGAGTTTGCGGTTGTTGTTGTTGTTATTAAGTGCCGTTGAGTCGGTTCCGACTCATAGTGACCCTGTATAGGATTTCCAAGGAGCTGCTGGTGGGTTTGAACTGCCGACCTTGTGGTTCAAACCAACCTAGCAGTCCAGCGCATTAACCCACAGTGCTATACCAGGATTCCACAGAGGCTACTGATTGATAGTCTATAAATCAAGACACCATGGAATGCCAAGGCTGCTGAAAAGAAAGGAATCAACAGAGCCAAGACCCTGATTTGGACTTTTAGAAAGGTGAGAAAATAAATTTCTGTTCTTCAAAGTCATCCACTTGAGGTATTTCTGTTATAGCAACCTTGCACAGCTTTGACAATGGCACATGTATTAACATTTAAATCATTTGACTCTAAGTAAAGTAAATGGCATAGTGTGGCACTGTGGGTTAATGCACCAGACTGCAAAGCTGTTTGAACCGCAAGGCCAGCAACTGCTCCTCGGAAACCCTATATAGGTCACTATGGGTCAGAACTGACTCGATGGCACTTATAAACAACAAAGTAAATGGCATTCCATAATGTGGGTGGGCCTCATCTAATCAGTCAAAGTCTTTAAGAGCAAAAACTGAGATTTCCAAGGAAGAAAGATTTCTGTCTCAAAGCTAGAAAAGAGCATCCTACTGCAATTTCTAGCCTGCCTCCGGGCCTACTGATTTCAAACACAAGACTGCTATAGTTTCCAACCTTGGCCTGACTTTTCAGCCCCCACAATCGAATGTGCCAATTCCTTAAAATAAATCAATCTCTCTACATAGATAGATCTATGGATTGAGTGACAGATAATAGACAGATGAGTTGGTGCTGTTGTTGAGTCAACTCGTGGCGACCCCATGAACAACAGAACAAAACCCTGCCTGATCTTGCATAGTCTTCACATGACCGATACCATCAAGGCCATTGTTGTGACCACCGTGCATTTTGAGTGCCTTCCAACGTACAGGGCTCATCTTCCAGCACTGTATTGGACAACATTTTGCTGTGATCCACAGGATTTTCAGCAGCTCTGTGGGAGAAAGTCCTAGTGATCAGCTTTCATAAGGATTGTTGTTGTTAAATGCTGTTGATTCATGGTGATCCTGTATAGGGTTTTCAAGGAGCAACTGGTGTGTTTGAACCAATGATTAGAGTCAAGAAAACCTTACAAGGCAGTTCCATTCTGTCACACGGGGTCATTATGAGTCAGAATAGACTCCACTGTTCCTAACAACAACAATTTTCAGAAGTAAATAGCAGGCCTGTTTTCCTAGTCTTAGTCTGAAAGCTCCACTGAAATCTATCCACCATGGATGACCCTGGGATTTGAAATAACAATGGTACAGCATCCAGCACCATTATGCACATCACCACAGTAAGACAAACTGACAGGTAGATAGTAGATAGATGGATAATCTTATTGGTTCTGTTTCTCCAAAGAATCCTGACTGGGACAACCTCCTAAACTTGCCGAGATTATAACACCCACCCTCATTATTGGACCTCAAAGGTCATGATCCCAAATCTGCATCTCTAGCTCCAATAACTCTCCTGATTCCCTTATTAACTGTGGTTTATAAGGAGCTCTGGTAGCATAGTAGTTACGAATTGGGCTGCTTACCTCACGATCAGCAGTTCAAAACTACCAGCTGTTCCACAGGAGAAAGATGAGGTTTTCTGCTACCGTAAAGATTTAGAACCTCAGAAACCCTGTACAGGGTCGCTATGAGTCGGAACCGACTCCACGGCACATAACCACCATGAGAGTCATGACTTTTTTTTTTTTTTTTACTTTTTATTGTTAATTGAATGAATGAAGACTTAGAGAGCAGATCACCAGTTTTACATTCAACAAATCATGTGCTTCTTTTCAATCCAATGATTACAATCCCCTCAGTGTCACATGATTTAGCCCACCTCCTTCCTCCCCATTGCTTCTTGTTTCCATTTCTCCTTCTTTCCCAATGCTTCTGAACTTTGTCCTTGGGTAAATGCTGCACTCAATGGTTGGCCTTTTACGGTGCGCATACCTCGTTTGTGTTGTTGTCTCCCATATATACCTACCTATTGCCTGGTGTCCTGGTGTGGTGCTATAGAATCAGCACTAGACTGCAAGGTCAGTTTGAGCTGAAAGGTCATTCGGTGGTGCAAACCCACCAGCCATTCCTCAGAAACTCTGTACAGAGTTACTTTGAGTTGAAACCAACTCGACTGGCACTTAACAGCACAACAATTGCTTGGCTAACAATTGAGCCATAGGGGTGAGTTCAGTCCAAACCTGCCGAGTGACCAAAAGACATAGTCTCAGGGTTCCATCAGTTTCGATCTGAGCAGTGAGCCTTGTCCTTTTCATGATTTTGGGTTTTTTGTTCCACATTTTCTACAACTCTACTTAGGACCTTCTAATGTGATCCCTTTCAGAGCATTTGGTAGTGGAAGTCAGGCACTATCTAGTTCTTCTGGCCTCGGGGTCCTGAAGGCTGCTGCTCAGGTGGTCTATTACTCCACTGGACTAATTGTGTCCAAGTATCTTCAGTTTCCATCACAGTTCTTTTCTCTGAACAGGAAGAAACAAATAGCCGCTCCTTAGATGGCTGCTTACGAGCTTTTAAGATCCCAGTTGTTGAGAGTCATAACATTTTGATTCAGTTTTTGGATCCAAACACATCCAAGTGGTTGTGTCCAATTGTAGATGAATCTTTGTTATCCAGCACCATTCCCAACCCCCACTGCTGACCCTCAGCATTTGTGTCATGTAAATCTAGTCTTGGCAAGGGAGAAAGAAGCACCTAAAACTACTCCTTGAAGCACCCAAATCTCAGCACCAGTCACCCGTGACACCCTGTTTCACATATACTCCCAGAGCTCAGCACATGACAGGCCTCAATACATGTTTGCTGAGTGAATGCATGAATAAATGAATGGGGTCTCTCTAGTATGATCTCAGGACAGGAGGACAGTGTCTCGGCTGATTTGTAACCCAAGGAGGTGAGCTGAGATATTTGGTGAAAGACCCTCCCAGGCAGAGAACACAGAGACCCTGAGGGTGGATGACACAAATCTCTAAGGAAGAAAGTAGGGACCACACGGCGATGGTGACACTGAGACCCCAGAGACACCAGGCTGAGAAAAGTCTTCACCCTCAGCTACTAAGATTTACTGCAAAACTTTGGGTAATTAGACCCAGGGCAGAAGAATCAAATGCCAGTCAATCTTAGGTCTCTCTGTGTTGACATGCCATGCCCTCAGACACCACATCACCATCAGACCAGTGTGCTCAGCTCACTCCAAATGCCTCCTGCATCCCCAGCCTCTGCTTCAGCAGTGGGGGGGCATCTGCAGAACACTTAAAATGACCATGAGAGTTTGCAATGACCCTTTTGTTATTGTTGTTGTTGTTAAGTGCTGTCCAGTCAGTTCTGACTCACAGCAACCCGGTACACAACAGAATGAAACAATACCCAGTCCTGAGTCATCCTCACAATTGTTACATTTGGGCCCAGTGCTGAGGCCACCTTTTGCACACTATTCAATCCTACCTGCCAAGTTGTTGTTAAGTGCCATCGAGTCAGTTCTGACTCATAGCAACCCATATAAGGTTTCCGAGGAGCCACTGGTGGGTTTGAACTGCCTACCTTGTGGTGAGCCACACCAGGAATCCTACATTAGGTGTCCAAAATCACAGTCAATGTATACAGTCAGTGCTTAACATACAAGATAGTTGGTGTACACAGTAGGTGGTTTCCCATTGCACAGTAAATGTCATTCCTAGGTACACAATGATAATGGCAAATGTTATGGGGGGTGGGGAGGAGATAAGGCAGCCAACTAGCTGGTCCATATCAGCTTACACAGCAGTTGGCATTCCCTTCCCTGTAAATGTCCCGTTGTCACTGGGTAGACACTGTGATAATGACAGGAGTGGTCAGAAGGATGTTGCTCCATCGCCGATGTGTCCTGCCTGGGGAATTCTCATTGTCATCAGGTGATGACAGTTGATGGCTATGGGTATTTAAACAGCTTGGCTATTTGTTTCGATAGACATATAAAATGATTGAACAAGCAGATGAAGTGCAGAAGGAATGACGTGCTCTGTTTGAGGAAAGACTATCTGGAACTGCTGATCTGAGCTAAAGAAAAATATTGACATGGGTGTGGCTCCGATGTTCATTATAGGTGTGGCTCCTTGAGTTCACTCCTCTTAAGCCCAGATAAAAAAGTACTATGAGTCTGTTTCCCCACTACAGTCTTTTGGAGGGAAATGCAGTTTAATCTCTCATGATACTGAAAGTAATACATCCACATTGTTTAGTATTTAAAGAGTTGAGAGAAATGGAAAGAAAGAAAGTAAAAATCACCCTTGATCCACATCCCCAGGAATATATGGCTTCCATGTTCTTTCATCCTTTTGTTTTCTTATGCAATAAACCTGTGAGAGCCGGAATCGGGGGTGGTGCATGAACAACCTGTGAGAGACGGAGAGGGCAAATATTTCCCACTAAATAGAGGATGACAGAAAAGCATGACAGCACCCTGTCAAAGGCAGAAAACACTGAAAACTCAGAAGAGCAGTCCCACTGAGTGATGGCTCTCACAGTTTTCACTAGATATATCTAACAATAACAATCAGAACAAAATGTAACACTTAGCATATGAGGGGGAGTTCAAAACACTTGTGGGGAAATTCCGTTATCTTTTCATACCATTTTCACAAACTTTTTGAAGCTCCCTCATACACTGGTGGTGGTGGTAGTGTGCCATGGAGTCAGTTCCAACTCATAACAACCCTGTATAGAATTTCTGAGGCTGTAAATCTTTATAGGAGCAGAAATCCTCATCTTTCTCCCATGAAGTGGCTGGTAGATTCTCATTTCTGACCTGCAATTAGCAGTCAAATTCATAATCCATTAAGCATCCAGGGTTCTCCCTCATATGCTAGGCATTGTTTTAAACGTTTCTCATGTATTAACTCATTTAACCCTCATAATAGCTCTGTATGAGATAGAACTTTTATTAAGCCTGGTGTGACACTGTGGGTTAATGTAATAGATAGACTGCAAGGTCGATTTGAATCACAAGGTGGGTGGTTCAAGCTCACTAGCTTCTGCTCGGACACCCTATACAGGACTACTATGAGTCAGAACTGACTCAACAGCACTTAGCAACAACAAACAGATGAGGAAACCAAGGCACAGAGAGGTTAACTTGCCTAAGTTCACAGCCAGGAAGTGGCAAAGTTGGGACCAAAAGCATCTCAAAACACTATCATAAAAAAAACTACTGTCATAGATATGTAAAATCATACATAGACCCATTGCCTTTAAGTCTCTTCCCACTCATAGCAAATCTATAGTTTCTGAGACTGCAAATTTTTACAGACGCAAACATCCTCATCTTTTTCCTGGTATTTTATTCATGTTGTTGTTGTTAGGTGCCATCGAGTCGGTGCCGACTCACAGCGACCTTATGCACAGCAGAATGAAACACTGCCCGATCCTGGGCCAATCTCACTACTGTTGCCACACTTGAGTCCATCGATGCACCACTTGGCCAATCCATCTCGTTAGGGGTCTTCCTCTTTTTCTCTGACCCTCCACCTTAACAAACATGATATCCTTCTCCAGCGACTGGTCCCTTCTGACAATATGTCCAAAGCATGAGAGATGAAGTTTGGCCATCTTAGCCTCCAAGGAGCACTCTGGCTGCACTTCTTCCAAAATGGATCTATTGATTCTTTTGGCAGCCCATGGCACTTTCAATATTCTCCTCCAACACCATAACTCAGAAGCATCAATTCTTCTACGGGCTTCTTCCTTATTCACTGTCCAGCTTTCACATGCATATGAGGTTATTGAAAATACCATGACTTGGGTATTTTCAAGCTGACATCTTTGCTCTTTAATACTTGAAAAAGGTCTTGTGCAGAGATATGCCTAATTCAATATGTCGTTTGATTTCTTGACTGCTGCTTCCATGAGTGTTGATAGTTGATCCAAAAAGAATGAAGTACTTGACAACATCAATCTTTTCTCCGTTGATAAGAATGTTGTTTATTGGTCCAGTAGTGAGGATGTTTGTTTTCTTTACATTGAAATGTAACCCTTATCAAAGGCTGTGCTCTTTGAGCTTCATCTGTAAATGTTTTAAGTCCTCTTCACTTTCAGCAAGCAAGGTTGTATCATCTGCATATCGCAGGTTGTTAATGAGTCTTCCTCCAATCCTGATGCCATGTTTTTCTTCATATAACCCAGCTTCTCAGATTATTTGCTCAGCATACAGGTTAAATAAGTATGGTGAAAGAATACAAACCTTGTCACACAGCTTTCTTAATTTTAAAACATTCAGTGTTCTATGTTCTGTTCGAACAACTGCCTCTGTGTACAGGTCCGTGTACAGATTCCTCATGAGCACAATTAAGTGTTCTGGAATACTCATACTTCGCAATGTTGTCCATAGCTTGTCATGATCCACACAATCAAAAGCCTTTGCGTAGTCAATAAAGCACAGGTAAACATCTTTCTGCTTTCAGCCAAGATCCATCGGACATTCAGCAATGATATCTCTCGTTTCACGGTCTCTTCTGAATCCGGCTTGAACCTCTGGAAGTTCTCTGTCAATATCTGATTATAGCCATTTCTATATTACCTTTAGCAAAACATTACTCACATGGGATATCAAAGAGATTGTCCGATGATTTCTGCATATCATTAGGTCACCTCTCTTTGGAATGGGCACAAATACGGATCTCTTCCAATCAGCCAGCCAGATAGTCGTCTTCCAAATTTCTTAGCAGAGATGAGTGAGTGCTTCCTGTGCCGCCTCACTTTCTTGAAAGATTTCAATTTTGATTCCATCAATTCCTGGTGCCTTGTTCTTTACCAATTCCTTCAATGCACCTTGGGCTTCCTCTTTCAGTATCATTGGCTTTTGATCATATGCTACCTCTTGAAACAGTTGAACATTCACCATTTCCTATTGGTACAGTGACTCTGTGTATTCCTTCCATCTTCTCTTGATGCTTTCTGCATCATTCAATAATTTACCCAGAGAATCCTTCAATAACAAAAGTCGAGGCTTGAATTTTTTCTTCAGTTCCCCCAGTTTGAGAAATGCTGATATATTCATAGATAGCATTTATAGTCCCCATGTTGCCTTGAACATTATGACATACGTGCTTTCCCATGCTGACAAAGCAACTGTAAAAACTTTGTCATTGTTGTTGTTAGGCCCCATTGAGTCCATGCCAACTCACAACAACCCTTTGCACAACCAAACAAACACTGCCCAGTCCTTCACCACCCTCACAATTGTCATTACACTTGAGCCCTTTGCTGCTGCCGCTGTGCCAATTCATCTTGTTAGTGGTCTTCCTTGTTTTTCACTGACCATCCATTTTTACCAACCTTGATGCCCTATCCAGGGACTGATTCTTCCTGATAGCATGTCCAAAGTATATGAGACAAAATCTCACCATCCTGGCATCTAAAAAGCATTCTGGCTATACCTCTTCCAAGACAGATTTGTTTGTTCTTCCGGCAATATTCTTAAAAATATATCGCTTTCAATATTCTTTCAAATATATTGCTTCTTCTGCAGTCTTCCTTATTAACTGTCCAAATTTTCACATACATATTGAAATGCTATGGTTTGTGTCAGGTGTACCTTAGTCCTTAAACTATTATCTTTGCATTTGAACACTTTAAAGAGGTCTTGTGCAATAATAAATTTGCCTAACATAAAGTTGCTGGATTTCTTGGTTGCTGTTTCCATGAAGTCTTTGACAACTTGAATCTTTTTTCCATTTATGATGATATTTTTTTATTGGTACAGTTGTGAGAATTTTTGTTTTCTTTATATCAAGGCTCAATCCAATCTGAAGTCTGTAGACTTTGATCTCCATCAGTAAATTCTGTAAGTCCTCTTCCCTTCCAGCAAGCATGTCATCTACTTATCACAGGTTGTTAATGAGTCTTTTTCCAATCCTGATGTCATGTTCTTCTTTATATAGCCCAGCTTCTCTGATTATTTACTCAGCATACAGACTGAATTAAGTATAGTGAAAGAACCTTAGTATGCTCCATTACTGATGTTAAACCATTCAGAATCCCCTTGTTTTGTTTGAACAATTATTTCTTGGTCTATGTACAGGTTCCTCATGAGCACGATTAAATTGTTCTGAAACACCCATTCTTGGTAATGTTGTCCATAGCTTGTCATGATCCACCCAGACAAAAAGCCTTTGCACAGTCAATTAAGTACAAGTAAACATTTTTCTAGTATTCTCTGCTTTTAGCACAGATTCCATCCGATGTGAGCAATGATATCCCCAGTTCCACGTCCTTTTCTGAATCCAACTTTAATTACGGGCAATTGTTCTATCAATGTACTGTGGCAGCTGTTTTTTAATTATCTTCAGCAAAATTGTACTTGCATGTAATATTAACGATATTGTTAGATGATTTCCACATTCCTTTGGACTACCTCTCTTTGGAATGGCCACAAATGTGAATCTCCTCCAATCACTTGGCCAGGTTGCTGCTGTCTTCCAAATTTCTTGGCATAGACGAGTGAGCGTCTCCAGTGCCGCATCAATTTGTTCAAAGATTTCAATTTGTATCCTGCCAATTCTTGGAGCCTTGTTTTTCACCAAAGCCTTTGATGCAGCTTGGACTTCTTTCTTAAGTCCCACTGGTTCTTAATCATATGCTACCTCTTGAAATGTTTGAATATCAACCATTTCTTTTTGTATTGTGACTCTGTATATACCTTACATCTTCTTCTGATGCTTTCTGAATCCCTCAATATTTTACCCATGTTGTTGTTAAGTGCCGTCGAGTCAATTCTGACCCACAGCGACCCTGCATAGGGTTTCGGAGGCTGTAAATCTTTACAGGAGCAGAAAGCTTCATCTTTCTCCCGTGGAACTGCTGGTAGTTTCAAACTGCTGACCTTGAGGTTAGCAACCCAATTTGTAACCACTACGCTACCAGAACTCCTTATTTTACCCATCAAATCCCTCAATATTTCAAATCAAGCCTTGAAGTTTTTCTTCAGTCTTTCAGCTTGAGAAATGCTGAGCATGTTATTTCCTTTTGATTTTCTAACTCCAGGTCTTTGCATATTTCTTTATAATACTTGACTTTGTCTTCTCAAGCTGCCTTTTGAAATTGTCTGTCCAGCTGTTTTACCTCCTCATTTTTTTCCCATTCGCTTTAGCATCTTTATACTGGAAAGCAAATTTCAGAGTCCCTTCTGATAGCCGTTTCAATCTTTTTTTTTTTTTTTCTCTCCTTTCTTTTTAATGACCTTTCTCTTTCTCCCTGTATGTTATTCTTAATGTTACCCCACAATTCTTCTGTCTTTGGTCACTAGTATCTAATGCATCAAATCTGTTCTTGAGATGGTCTCTAAATTCAGATGGCATATGTTCAAGGTCATTTTTTTACTCCTGTGAACATGTCTAAATTTTCTTCTACTTCAGTTTGAACTTGCTTATGAGCAATTGATGGTCTCTATTAGTTTGCCCCTGGCCTTGTTTTGGCTGATGATATGGAGCTTTTCCACAGTCTCTTTCCTCAGATGTAGTCAATTTGATTTCTGTGTATTCCATTTGGTGAAGTCCATGTGTATAATCGTATTTGCAATGAAGAAGTCACTGGTCTTACAAAATTCTATCACGTGATCTCTAGCATAATTTTTATCACCAAAGCCATATTTTCCAACTACTGAGCCTTCCTCTTTGTTCCCAACCTTTGCATTCTAATCACCAGTATTTACCAATACATTTTGATTGCGTGTTTGATCATTTTCAGACTGAAGAAGTTTGTAGGATTCTTCAGTTTCATCATCATTGGTTTTAGTGACTGGAACATAAATTTGAATAATAGTGGTATTAACTTGTTTTCCTTATAGGCATATAGATATTGTCCTATCACAGACAGTGCAATGCCATTCCTCTTGAATTTTTTGTAAAATTCTGTAGACTCAAATTGGTTCAAAATGGCCTATACCAGTCCATTTCAGCTCACTAATACCTAGGATATCAATCTTTATGCGTTTCATTTCGTTTTTGACAACTTCTTATTTTTCTAGAGTCATACTTCGTACATTCCATGTTCCAATTATTAATGGATTTTTGCACCTGTTTCTTCCCATTTTGAGTTGTACCTCAACAGCAAATGATGGTCTCTCAAGCTTTACTCCACTCACATCATCATGTTCAGCTCTACTTTGCAGAGGCAGCTCTTCCTCAGTCTTATTTTGAGTGCCTTCTAACCTGAGGGGCTTGTCTTCCGACACTATATCTGCCACCATTCTGCTGCCATTCATAAGGGGCTAAGTATTCGGAAGTAGTTTGCCTCTCTGTCCTGTTCTGTCTTAATCTGGAAGTCCCACTGAAACTTGTCCACTATGGATGACCCAGCTGGTATTTAAAATATCTGTGGTATATCTTCTAGCATCCCAGAAACATACAAGCCACAGAACAACAAACTGGCAGATGGGTGGTACAACATTTGTCATAGCTGTCAAATAATCCACCAAGTGGTTGGGCTAGAGTTTGTTTAATTATTCCCAACTTTGGATATTTTCTTTTCTGATTTCTCAGTATTATATATAGTCAGCACAATGGTAAATGACTCTCTACAAAGAAACTCACTGCCTAGTATAGATTTGTCTCCAGAGAAGAGGTTCACCCCTCACTACCACCACCCAAAGCTTTATTTCCCTCAAAGTAACTACAGTGGAGACACCAAGGCATGAAAGCAACAGCATATATCTTCTGGCTGCTGAGTCAGAAAGCCTGGAATGGGAATTCTGTGAAGGCTCCCACCTTAAACTGAATAAATCACAAATAGATCTGCATCTGCCTCTACTGTGTGATGTGAACCTGTCCCACAATCCCCCTGGACAGCACACCATACCTCTCCCACCTCAGTTTCTTCCCTGTAAAATGTAAACATGGATGTCAGCCCTGCCTACGTTCCATGACAAGTCTTGTGTGAGGATCAAATGACATACTCACCAGAAAAAGGCTTTTGAAACTGGAAAAGAGCTCCACATATGCAAGAGATTGTTATTATAAAAGTAAATGAGGGGAGAGAACAAACAAGATGGCGGATCGGGTGGACGTATAGCAGAGAGCTCCGCCAACAACAACACAGAATACCCGACCAAGCAGGCTCAGGGGATGGTCCCAGAACTCTGAACCACATATAAAGGAAT
>NW_006408565.1:19058226-19059632 GCF_000296735.1 Chrysochloris asiatica | reverse complement strand
GGGATTGGAACCATGGCAGTGAGATGATAAAAGATGGAATGAATGTAAAACTAAAGTTCTCCCATGTAAACTATCATATAATTCACAATAAAACATTTTTTAAAAAAGTAAATGAATAACAATCCCCAAGGAGCTGCTACATGCCAGGCATTTGTGTGAAGTCCTGTAGCTCTGGAGACCAACAAGAGGTCCAGTGTGTGCCCTAGAGGAAAGCGCTGTCTGACGGAGAGTCAGACCAGCAGACCCAGTGTTTGAACAGAGAGAAGCACTGGGGCTGTGGGAACCTAAGTGAAGGACCTTATTCAGGAGAAGAGATCTCCAGGAAGGTCTGCCAGAGGAGGTCACATCTCAGCTGACACCTAACGGATGAGTCAAATTTGGTTGCATGGGAAGAGGTGGAAGGCTGCGAGAATAACATATGCCAAAGTGTAGAAACATAAGAAAGTCTGACATTCCGAAAAGGACAGTGTGTCCAGGGTGTGGTGTGCTGATGGAGACATAGAGGGAAAATCTTCTGCTCTTTAAGCTGTCAACCATCCCTTTGTCTGTTTATAGCACAGGGCCTCACCCCTACACCTGTGACTGATGTAGCAGCAGCACCCACCTTACAAGTTAAGAGCAACCCAACATGTTGGGAAAGAAAGGACAGAGTTCACAGAGAACACTGGGCAGCCCTTGGAGCCCTTCCACCAAGTCTATGCCCACCCTTGTCTCCTTCCTCCAATACTGGCTTCATTGCACCT
Source organism: Chrysochloris asiatica (assembly GCF_000296735.1). Taxonomy (NCBI): domain Eukaryota; kingdom Metazoa; phylum Chordata; class Mammalia; order Afrosoricida; family Chrysochloridae; genus Chrysochloris; species Chrysochloris asiatica. Next base: position 19,058,889 of record NW_006408565.1, on the reverse strand, counting down.
GCACAAGTCTGCCTAAGGTCAGACTCACAGATGAATACCCAGGAAGCTCAGTTAAAAAACAAAAACCCTGTTATTTATTGAGCAGGTCCCTGGGTGGTATAAATAGTTTGCACTGGGCTATTAACCTAAGGAGCTCTGGTAGTATAGTGGTTACAAGTTGGGCTGCTAACCTCAAGGTCAGCTGTTCAAAACTACCAGCTGTTCCATGGGAGAACAATGAGGATTTCTGCTCCTGTAAGATTTACAGCCTCAGAGACTGTATACTGGGTCGGAACTGACTCCATGGCACATAACCAACCAACTCACCTAAAGGTTGGCATTTTGAACCAGCCCAGCAGTGCCACAAAGAAAGTCCTGGAAATCTACTTCCAGGAAGATGACAACCAAGAAAACCTTCGGGAACGGCGCTAGTGTATAATGCATGGGGTCAGCATAAATCAGAATCAACTCAACAACAATGTGTTTAATATTGTTTTGGTTTCTTTATTGAACCAAAACTAAACCTACTAGAAACCAAACCAAACCCAATGCCACTGGGGCAGCTCTAACTCATAGCAACCCTAAAGTCTAGAGTAGTCCTCCATAACATTTCCAAGACTGTGATCTTTCATTTACAAGGAGCTCTGGTAGCGTAGTGGTTACGAATCGGGCTGCTAATCTCAG
>NW_006408565.1:19056098-19057951 GCF_000296735.1 Chrysochloris asiatica | reverse complement strand
AATCGGGCTGCTAACTGCAGAGTCAGCAGCTCGAAACTACCAGCTGTTCCGAGGGAGAAATATGAGGCTTTCTGTTTCCATAAAGATTTACAGTCTTGGAAACCCTATACAGGGTGGCTATGAGTCAGAACCGACTCCACGGAACATAACAGCAACAATCTTTAATTTACAGCCTCGGAAACCCTGTGCAGGGTCACTATGAGTAGGAATCGGCTCCACGGTACTTAACAACAACAACAATCTTTATGGAATCAGACTGTCCCACATTCCTCTGGAGAGGACAATCTCATATGGTAAGGATTCATGCCCCCATTTCACAGGTGAGGTCCAAAGAAGTAAAGTGTAGGCTTCGTGACTCATGCAATATGTGGCTGGGGTTTGGGTTCATGCAATGGCAATACCAGGCTTGAAAAACTGACCTGGAGTTCTCCTGTCGGTGTCCTTAGGGAAGTTCTTACTTCTCTAAGGCTTCATTTCAGTATCTGTTCATGGGAATAATGACAGTGCCACACCCTCGCAAAAACGTGTACCTAAAGCATGTAGGGCACAGTGGCTTCAATGATTATTTGATGCCATGTCTAGTCCTCCTACATACCCTGTATCCACACTTCCTCAACGTCCAGACTAAGACTGGGGTTAATTGGAAATTTCTCCACATCCATTGGTGGAGTAGAAGAACCTAACCTCTGGCTCCTGTTGACACATTCTGCTGCTGACTGAGCTTCCAGGTTTGGTCAGACTCCAAAATGCTAATCCTCTCTGGCTCCGCTGGGATTCTCCAGAGAGCAGGGCCCCTTCACCCTCTGGGCATCTCAGAAATGTCCCCACACATGTTAACCCCTCTCTCTGCCAGTGGCAGGAGCAAAGCCAGGTTCCAGAAGCCCAAAGAAACCATCCAGGGGCTTTCCCAAGACATCAGCTGCGAAACAAGGGGTGGGTGGAAGAGACTCAGAAAAGACCCTCAGCGCTTCTACACCCCACTTTCTAAAGGATTGCAACATGTTCCTGTACTAACTGAAATGTAGGGAAGATTTATTTACCCTTCAAAAAATAGATACCATCACACCATTCTAGAAGCTGGAGAGAGAGAGCAAAGAACAAGACAGATTCTACTCCTGCCCTCAGGAAACTCCCATGTTCTGTGCCTCTTTCCCATCTACCTTATATGGCTATTGTGAGGATTAAATAAATTAAGCTCTGGTAGTGTCCACCACTCGTCTGTCAGTTTGTCGTACTGTGGTGGCTTGCAAGTTGCTGTGATTATGAAAGCTATGTCACCAGTATTTTAAATTCCAGCAGGGTCACCCATGGTGGACAGGTTTCAGATAAGCTTCCAGACAAAGACAGACTAGAAAAAAGGAGTGATGAATTACTTCCGAATATTTAGTCACTGAAACCCTATGAATAGCATAAAAATTCTGTCAAATATAGTGCCAGAAAATGAGCCCCTCAGGTTGGAGACACTCAAAATGCAACTGGGAAGAGCTGCCTGCTCAGAGTAGAGTTGACCATGATGACGAAAATGGAGTAAAGCCCATGGGAGTAAAGTCCACAAGACCTTCATTTGCTGATAGGGCACAACTCCAAATGAAGAGAAACAGCTGTAAACATCCATTAATAATCAGAACATGGAATGCACGAAGTATGAATCTAGGAAAATTATATATTGTCAAAAATTAAGTGGAATGCATAAACATAGATATCTTAGGCATTAGTGAGCTGAAATGGACTGGTAGTGGCCATTTTAAATCTGACAACCACATGTTTTACGATGCCGGGAATGACAAATTGAAGAGGAATGGTGTTGCATTCATTGTCAAAAAGAACATATCCAGATCAGTCATGAGGTACAA
>NW_006408565.1:19022333-19055020 GCF_000296735.1 Chrysochloris asiatica | reverse complement strand
CCACCTGAATTTAGAGATCATCTGAAGAATAGATTTGATACATTAAACACTAAAGACCGAAGAACAGAAGAATTGTGGGATGACATCAAGAACATCATACATGAAGTAAGCAAAAAGTCATTGAGAAGACAGGAAAGAAAGAAAAGGTCAAAATGGATGTCACAAGAGATACTGAAACTTGCTCTGCAGCGTAGAGTTGCTAAAGCAATTGGAAGGAATGAGGAGGTCCAAGAGCTGAACAGAAAACTTCAAAGATCAGCTCGAGAAGATAAAGACAAATATTACAACAAAATGTGCAAAGGTCTGGAGTCAGAACACCAAAAAGGAAGAACACACTCAGCATTTCTCAAGCTAGAGGAACTGAAGAAAAAATTCAAGCCTTGACTTTCGTTATTAAAGATTCTCTGGGCAAATTATTGAATGATGCAGAAAACATCAAAAGAAGATGGAAGGAATACACAGAATCACTGTACCAAAAGGAAATGGTTGATGTTCAATCGTTTCAAGAGACAGCATATGATCAAGAGCCAATGACACTGAAGGAGGAAGTCCAAGGTGCATTGAAGGATTTGGCAAAGAACAAGGCTCCAGGAATTGATGGAATAAACATTGCAATCTTTCAAGAAAGTGAGGCGGAACAGGAGGCACTCACTCATCTATGCCAGGAAATTTGGAAGACAACTATCTGGTCAACTGATGGGAAGAGATCCGTATTTGTGCCCATTCCAAAGAGAGGTGACCAAACAGAATGAGGAAATCATAAGACAATATCTTTGATATCCCATGCGAGTAAAGTTTTACTAAAGGTAATACAGAAATGGCGGCAAGCATACATTAACAGAGGACTTCTAGAAGTTCAAGCCAGATTCAGAAGAGGCTTTGGAATGAGGGATATCATTGCTGATGTCCAATGGATCTTGGCCGAAAGCAGAGAATATCAGAAAGATGTTTTCCTGTGCTTTATTGACTATGCAAAAGCTTTTGATTGTGTGGATCATGGCAAACTATGGACAACATTACATAGTATAAGTATTCCTCAACACATTGTGCTTATGAGGAATCTGTACATGGACCAAGAGGTAGTTATTCGAACAGAACATAGGAACACTGAACGGTTTAAAATTAATAAAGGTGTGCGACTGGGTTGTATTCTTTCACCACACTTATTCAATCTGAGAAGCTGGGTTATATGAGGAAAAACATGGCATCAGGATTAGAGGAAGACTCATTAACTACCTGTGATATGCAGATGATACAACGTTGCTTGTTGAAATTGAAGAGGACTTAAAACATTTACTGATGAAGAACAAAGAGCACAGACTTCGGTAAGGATTGCATCTCAGTGTAAAGAACACAAAAATCCTCACTTCTGGACCAATAAACAACACACTTATCAACGGAGAAAAGATTGAAGTTGTCAAGGACTTCATTCTTGTTGGATCAACTATCAACATTCATGGAAGCAGAAGTCAAGAAATCAGGCGACGTGTTGCATTAGTCAAATCTGCTGCACAAGACCTTTTAAAGTGTTGAAGAGCAAAGATGTCAGCTTGAGGACTAAGGTGCACCTGACCCAAGTCATATGCATGTGAAAGCTGGACAGTGAATAAGGAAGACAGTAGAAGAATTGATGCTTTTGAGTTATGGTGTTGGAGGAGAACATTGAAAGTGCCATGGGCTGCCAAAAGAACAAACAGATCTGTTTTGGAAGAAGTGCAGCCAGTGTGCCCCTTGGAGGCCTAGATGGCCAAACTTCATCTCTCATGCTTCGGACATATTTTCAGGAGGAACCAGTCGCTGGACAAGGATATCATATTTGGTAAGGTGGAAGGTCAGAGAAAAGAGGAAGACCCCCAGCGAGATGGATTAGCAGAGTGGCTGCATCAATAGGCTCAAGCGTGGCAACACTAGTGAGGTTGGCCCAGGATCAGGCAGTGTTTCTTTCTGTAGCGTATAGCATTGTTATGAGTCAGTATCGACTTGATGGCACCTAACAACAACAACTGATAGCATAGTGGTTATAAGTTGGACTGCTAACCTTAAGGTCAGCAATTCAAAACTACCAGACGTTCTACTGGAGAAAGATGAGGCTTTCTGCACCTGTAAAGCTTTCCAGCCTCGGAAACTCCACAGCACACCCCCACCACCAAAGAATTTAGGAGTCCTGTGTGGCGCTGTAGGATAAGTACTAGACTGCAAGATTGGTTTGAGCTGCAAGGTCAGCGGTTGAAACTCACTAGCTGCTCCTTGGAAGCCCTATACAGGGTCACTATGAGTCAGAACTGACTCAACAGCACGTAACAACAGCAACAAAGAACTTAGACTAGCCTGCCACATACTAAGTTCCCAAGCAATGTTTACTGTTATTTATAGTAGTAGCATTTCACCAGGTTATGTGGATTCCAAAAAGCCAAAACCAAATCCATTGCTGTCAGCTGATTTTGACTCATGCTGATCCCATGTGTTGCAGGGTAGAACTATTCCAAGGGATTTTCTTGTCCATAATTTTTACAGAAGCGGATTACCAGGCGTTTCTTCTGCAGAGCCACTGGGTAGATCCGAACAACCAACCTTTTAGGTTAATTGATGTTATTATGTGTTGTTGAATCAGTTCCAACTCATAAAAACACTATGTAGAGTTTTTGAGACTGTAAATCTTTGTGGGAGCAGAAAGCCTCATCTTTTTCCAGAGATGTGGTTGGTGGGCATGAACTGTCAATCTTGTGTTTATACTAACCGTTTAGTATAAACCAGGGACCTCTACACAGAATGTTGTTGTTAAGTTCTGTCAAGTCCATTTCAACTCATAGAGCCTTTGTATACGGTTTCCAAGGAGTGGCTGGTGGGTTTGAACTATCGACCTTGTTGTGGTTAGCAGTCCAATGTTTATCCTACAGTGTCACACCAGAACTCCCTATAAGAACTGTTGTCATTGTTATTAAGTGCTGTCGAGTTTGTTCCGACTCATAGCAACCCCATATAGTGTTTCTGAGGAGCAGCCAGTGGGTTTTTACTGCTGACCGTGCCGTGGTTAGAAGTCCGGTGCACAGACGCTTCATCTTGTATCAATTACTAGTGAACATGTCTGTTCTTAAGGAGCTCTGGTAGCGTAGTGGTTATGAATCAGGCTGTGAACCTCAAGGTCAGCAGTTCGAAACTACCAGCTGTTCCACAGGAGAAAGATGAGGCTTTCAGTTCCCATAAAGATTTACAGCCTCAGAAACCCTGTACAGGGTGGCTATGAGTCGGAACCAACTCCACGGCATATAACCATCACCACTATGTCTGTCCTTAAGAGTAGGAGCTGTGTCCTTAGTGCTATGACTAGCGCACAGTAAGCATGAGAAAGGTGGCAACTATTTCCTCAAATGTGAGTTATAACTAATCCCATCTTTCTGTTGTTGTTGAGTGCTGTTGACTCGGTTCCAACTCAGCAACCCTGTCTGTATAGGGTTTCCAAGGAGCGGTTGGTGAGTTTGAACCGCCAACCTTGTGATTTGTACAGACCTTGTGGTCCAATGCTTTATCCTACGGTGCTATACCAGGACCCCCTATTAGGATTGTTGTTGTTGTTAACTGTCCCATCTTAGAGAGGAGGAAACTGAGGCATGAAAAATTGTGACTTCCCCAAATCTCACTTTTGTCAGAAGGGTAAAAGCTCCTAACTCTGCTCTAAACCAGGATTTCTCAATCTGAGCATACTGATGCTTGTTGTTGTTGTTAAGTGCCATCTAGTCGGTTCTGACCCATAGCGATCCTAGATAGGGTTTCCAAGGAGCGAGCGGTGAGCTTGAACCACCAACCTTGCGATTCAAACCAATTTTGCAATCCAGTGCATTAACCCGCAACGCCACATCAGGACTCCTCAGTTCATCCCTGGCCTCAACTCACTAGATACCTACCCAACCACCCATACCACCTCCTGCCCTCCATTGGGTCAACCGGAAGTATTTCCAAACATTGCCAAATGTTCCTCTAAGGAACAAAATCACCCCTAGTTAAGAACCATAGCTCTAAAGTGACCTTTTAAGAACCCTAAGATCTGATCCTAATTTACCTTTTCCCCAGCCCCCATGTCCCTATAACGTATTTGTTTCAACCGGTCTGCCCCCAGAGGACCTGTCCTTTCTCAAGTAAACTCCTAACTTGCCAGCTTCTGTTCCTATTCCTACACCAAGGCCCTTCCTATCTCATCCCCATGACCAAGGGCCAGATGAAATCCCACCTCCTCAATGAATGGGGATGCCTCCCCAGAGCCCATGGGTAGTTTGTGTTCAGAAGCTATTAGACAGACAGACGCTTCATCTTGTATCAATTACTAGTGAACATGTCTGTTCTTAAGGAGCTCTGGTAGCGTAGTGGTTATGAATCAGGCTGTGAACCTCAAGGTCAGCAGTTCGAAACTACCAGCTGTTCCACAGGAGAAAGATGAGGCTTTCAGTTCCCATAAAGATTTACAGCCTCAGAAACCCTGTACAGGGTGGCTATGAGTCGGAACCAACTCCACGGCATATAACCATCATCACTATGTCTGTCCTTGAGAGTAGGAGCTGTGTCCACAGCATCCAGTCCAGGCCTGGCACATAGTACGTGTGTGTACAGCATCACAGATGTGGCTGAATCCCCAGCAGCTTCCTGGGTGCTTGTGAAAGGTCCTCAACAACATGGAATCGTGGGTAGGAATGGTCAGGGGTTAAGAATGTGAACCGAACATGGTGTTTCTTCATAGTACTCATAAAATAGGAATAATACATAGTGTCCTGATCCCTAGGATTACTGTGAGAATTCAATAAGAAAACATATGCAGGACATTAGCACTGTGGTGTATGGTAAGGCTATTCTTAAAATAGAAAATATGGTGCGGTGGGTTAATGGGCTGAACTGCAAGGTCAGTTAGAACCAAAAGGTCGGTAGTTCAAGCTCACCAGCTGCTCCTTGGAAACCCTATACAGGGTCGCTTTGAATCTGACTCGATGGAACTTAACAACAACAACCAAGGAAGAGAAAAGTACTGATAATGATGTTTTTTCAGGCATCATTGCTTTGTTATTGCAAAGGTATTTCTTTCAGTTACCTCCTTGGGTCTGATGAGCCATTCTGGGGGGATACATAACAGAATCACCATTCCATTTTATAGACAAGGGCACTGAGGTTCGCAGAGAGCAGCAAGCCGGGTATCTGCTCCCCCACCCGCCAATTCAGTGCTCTTTCTGGTTGTATTATGGGTTATGTTATATACCCTCGAGTTGGTTCCGACTCGTAGAGACCCTGTATAGGATTTCCCAGGACCCACTGGTGGGTTTGAACTGTCGCCGGGGCAAATATTCACTGGTGATGGGGTCAGGAAGGTGGGACAGCACCTTCCTTCAAGTTCCCCTGGGGACTAACATTTGGACTTCGTGGATGGAGACTAACAGGGGGTCGCTGGAAACCAGAAGATGAGGAAGTGTGGAGGCAGGGAGGGAGGAGGAGACCGGGAGACTGCCCGGGAGGCCGCCAGACAAGTAAATAATTCACACAGATGAACTGGAGATAACTGCAGCTTCGTGGGGGATTGAGTTCAGGTCGGAGGAGGCGCAGACGACTGGAGGGGACCTGTGGTCCCCCCTGTCTGAGAGGAGAGAATTCTGCCAGGAACGGGAACACAAAGCCCCAGGTGGTGGCTCCGCGCCACACCCTGCCCGCCACCGCGGGGAGCTCCCCGGAACCACCCCACGGGGCAACCAGCCTTGCCTCCGCCCAGCCGTCCCCATGGCAACCGGCTGGCCTGGTACAGGGTTCACGGGCCAACCGGATCCTCGGTCTCCCCTCCCCCACGGGAGGATGTGTGGCTGAGACTGGAACTGTCAGAAGCTGTAAGAAATTGTCATGCCCGAGCCGCTGTATGAAGATCACGGCTCCAGGAGCCTGTCTGCCTGGGTCTTCATCTCATCTCTGTTACTTTCTAGCTGATGGAACCTCAGGCAAGTGACGTCACTCACTGTGCCTCAGTTTCCTCATCTGTAAAATGGTAATAATAATAGTAACAACTTCATAGGATGATGGTGAAAGTTAAATGAATTAGTTGTAAAGAATGCAGAATTATATGCTAGCCTACCGTAGATACCATATAATTATTACTTTCTATACTGGGAAGTTGAGTCCCAGAAAGAAAAAATACTTGCCCAAGGTGACTATCCCAAATCCTAGTGGCAGATTTGGGATTGCAGTGCAGTGGCCAACACCAATTGTGGATCTAGTGGTAAACTCTTGGGGTTCCCCAAAAGTTCTCTAAACTTCCTGTGGACCTTCCCCTTTCTCCCCAACCTCTTGAAGCTTTCAAGTCATTAGATGGATGGTCCCTTAGGACTGGAAGAGGCCTGGCTTTAACCAGTTCTGCCTCCACAATGCCAAGCACATCCCTCTGGCTTGGTATATGAGTTGTTGGATAAATATGGATTGAATTAATTAACTAGTTAATTTCCTCTACTCAGACACCCTAGGAGGCAAGCTCTGGAAGTCCTCAGCCATCCAGCTCTCTGCCTCACAAGACACCTCTTACCTCCCAGTCACCACTGTCTGCTCCTGCCCCCATCAACCCGTTCCCGAGGTCATTCTGCTAGGATTTCCCATGGCACATTTCCCGGGGCCTTCTCTGCCTTTCAGCTTGTTCTCCGTGACTTCCTTCCCCAGCCTGGGTGACCCTTTGTCCTCAAAACAGCTGTTTCTGGGTCAATGACCCTCCTCCAGGCCTATGGATCTGCACTTTCCTCTAACATGAGGGGTTACAAAGTAATCCCAGGACCCTGGGGGAATGAATGGGGACCCAGTGCATACGAGGTGGATGAATGTCACTCTGGGACTTGGTCCCACCAGAGGCTGCTGGGGCTGGCAGACACAGGCCCTCTGTCCCCAGGGCCACCCTGTGAACTCCAGTCCAGCTGCCAGGTTTCCTCGGATACGGCCTGGGTCGAAGTGGATTTATTTTTGCATACAGTTTGGGAGAATCTCTGTTGCTGGAATAATGACAAGCTTCCCCCACCCCCCTCCTCCTCTCCAATAGGCAGATTTTATAAACCAGAGCAGCTGCCTGAAGGTTTCCAAGAGGAAATTCTGCTTCGTTTCTAACCAGGGTGACAGTTTCCCTGCACAGGAAGTTGCTTTGATTTAGTTTTTTGGTTTTGTTTTATTTATTGCAAGGTTTCATCTCTTGGTCATCAGGCAGCACCTGGAGCATTGTGGGCAGTTTTACTTTCCCCCTGTTTGCCAGCCAGGACTGTGTAATTGCATCTAAACCACAGTGGGCTTGCCCAACACGGGGCAAAGGTGAAACTACTGAAAAGTGGGTCACTTAATCACAGCCGCCTGTGCACAAGAATTCCAAATAATTTATGGAGATACTCTCCCCTCAAGGAGGTGGAGCGTGACTCCCCACCCCTAAAGCGTGGGCTTAGCACAGAGACTTCCTTACAAAGAGGACAGTATTGCTGTTGTGATTGGCAACCCCATGCACAACAGAGTGAAATGCTGCTTAGTCTTGTGCCAAGGGGGAAAATGAGTAACCTTATAGTGGAGAAACTTAGCAAACAGTACAAAGCCAAGTGATCAAGGGCAACATCAACAGTGATAAGTCACCGGGCATAGCATGTATCTTTGATAGGATGTGTTGGGAATGGTATTTTACCTCTGTGGTCTTCCTCTCCCAAACCCATAACCTCAGTTGATCCATGAGAAAACTATCAGATAAATTCTAATTGAGGGACAATCTACAAAGTACCAGACTAGTGCCTTATCAAAAGGAGTCCCTGGAAAGGTTGTCAGTTCTAACCCATGCAAAGGCACCTTGGAAGACAAACTTGGAGATCTGCAACCTACTTCTCAAAGGTCACAACCATTAAATACGTTATGGAGTATGGTTCTACTCTGAAAGACATGGAGTTGCCGTGAGTTGGAATCTACTTGACAGCAACTGGGTTTACCTCATCAAAAACAAGGGAAGTCTGAGATATGTCACCGCCAAGAGGAACCTAAGGAGACACGATGACTAAATGTAATGCAGTTTCCTGGATGGGATGCTGGAACAGAAAAAGGACATTAGGCTAAAACGAATGGAAGTCAATGAAACTGTGGTGTTCATTTAATAGTGTTGGTCCCTTACTCATGAAAACTGTACCATGGTGATGTTCTCACAGCGACCCTACAGAACAGAGTGGGACTGTTCCTTAGGATTTTCAAGACTGCAACTCTTGATGGGAACAGACTGCCTCATTTTTCTCCTGAGGAGGGCTGGTGGGTTTTAACCACTGACCTTGCAGTTAGTAACCCAATGCTTAACCTGACTAAGTCACCAGGTCTCCTGCAGTGATGCAAAATGTTAGCCATGGGGGAGACTGGATTACGGTCTATGGCAATTTTCTGTAGCATCCTTTTAACTTTTCTATAAATCTAAAACTATTATTAAAATTAATTTTGGGGGTTTGTGGCTTTTTTTTAAATGTGGGTCACACGTTTGAGTTTCACAAAGTCCCCAAGTCCCAGATGTCCAAATCTGCCAACTTTGGGGGCATCCAAACCTCAAAGTCCCAATCTGATTTTCATAGGAAACAGCCATCTTGTTCATCTTTGTATACCCAGGTAGTTGAGTGCAATCCCTGGCACATGTTGTAGTTGTTAAGTGCCGTAAAGTCGGTTTCAACCCTGTATAGGGTTTCTGAGGAGCAACTGGTGAGCAACCTTGCAGTACAAACTGACTTTGCAGTCCAGCGCATTAACCCGCAGTGCCACACCAGGACTCCTAGTAGGGTTAAATCGGTATTACTTAAATGAATAGCACTCCAGGAAGACTTGTCAAAAGCGATGATCCCAGCAGCTACGTGGTGATGTGATTAGAAAGGGGTAGGAGACTTTGTTGATGCTGCTGTCTTTGGGTGGCAAGCATGTGAATTTACTTAGTATTGTATTTATTGGAGGTCTTTGAGACCTGATACAGATCATGAAATACAGGCTAACTTTCTCAAACCGGTACATACACACACGCACACCCCAACGTCTCCACTGTCCCAAAAGCCTTCAGCTCTGGATGCCCAAACATCTGCAAAGAAACTTTGTGCAACAAGAACTGTTTGCTAGGACTTGAAGTCCATTAGCTGGCACATAGTAGACACTTCACATATGTTCATTTTGATGGCTACCATTTATCATGTACCAAGCACTCTGCTGGTGGTACATGGGGTTTCCCATGTAATCCTTTGTGAGATAATATGCCCAATTTACAGAAGTAGAAACAGAGACCCAAAGAGCTTGAGAAACTAGCTCCAAGACACAACCAAAGAATAAGGAGAGCGGTTTCAAATCCAAGTCCTCTAAGTCCCAAACTCAAGCCCTGAACTCTATAACCAGCCATCCAAATGCCTGGTCCAGTGTCTAAAACCTCCCACTGAACCTTATCCTAGTGCCTGAGAATCCTGCCTCCTGTTCCCTACAGCATCAGTGGTTTCCAGACTGCAATCTTTTTCCAGTCTCTTTCTTTTAAAACTTAATTTGTCAATTTCACCCTTGGAGGTGCTTTTTGATATTCCCTCAAGCTGTCAGCCTGGACAGGCCAGGGAAGCAGAATCCAGAGAGATGTATGCTGATTACAAGCATTCAATTAGTTCAGTTTGAATAATGCAGCCTTGTAGGCTTCTATCAAGGCTCAGAGGCTTAGCAATACCCTCCCCCCACCTTGGACTTTTAATAGCCTTTTCCATATTTATTGCTACCTTAACCAGATACTTCAGACAGAGCCTGCACTTGGTATAATTTGATATCTGCCCAGTCCCCAAAGTGCCTTCTCAACAAATGTTCAAGTATATTTAAACGATTTATATTTCCTTTTGCTGAATGGAGTTCTTGGGAAAGGCACAGTTCATTTTCTCAAGCAAAGGACCCCACATTCCCTGACAGGGTGGCCTCCAGCAGGGACGGTTTAATATATCACTTATTAAAGTGGACCTGGAGGCTTGGCCCAGAACTCCCACACTCCCCACTTCCAGCAGAGGGCAGCTCCAGCCCTCCGCTGACCACATTCAAGCCCTGCCTCCAGCCAGACCTTTGGCTCAGTAGTCTGTTGTGCAGAATAGCAGGAGACAGGCACAGCCACAAAACAAGAAAGTAACAAAGGATCTTTAGGGCAGAAGGACATTGGCTGCTGCAGCAGGAACTGAGCTGGGGTCTGGGTCAGGTGATCCTGCATCTTCATCCGGGAGGGAGGGCTTGTGGGTCAAGTTCTGCCCCAGCCACTTACTAGTTGAATGACTGTCTACAAAGTTATTTAATCCCTCTGGGCCCTGTTTCCTTCTGTACATCAATAAAAGAACATTGCTGTTAAGTGCCATCAAGTCGGTTCCAACTCATAGCAACCCTGTATAGCAGTCCAGTGGTTTTGAAAGTTCAGTAACACAAATGGTTAAGCACTTGGTTACTAATTAAAGGTTGGTAGTCTGAACCCATCCAGGGGTGCCTCCGTAGAAAAACTTAGACATATGCTTCCAAAAGATCACAACCATTAAAACCCTATAGAGTACAGTTCTATTCTGAAATACAAGGGGTCACTTGTATACATGAGTCAGAATTGACTTGACAGCAACTGGCAAAAAATAAATAAAACTTATAGGGACAGACTATTGCACAGTATAGTGTTGGCAACTGAACCTCTAGGTTGGAAGGCACCACACAATAGCTGCAATAGTGCACTCAAACACGCCACCAATGAAGAGGGCACAGGACTGGACAAGGTTTCAATATATTGTACACAGGAACACCATGAGTTAGCACCAACTCAATGGCAACTGACAACGTCTTTCAGGGTTGTTGTAAGGACTGAATGAGTGTCTGTAGCATACAGTAAGAGCTTGCTTAATTAATGTGGATGTGTCCTGGTCCTTCTAGTCCCTCCAGGGCCCCAATTTGCTCATCTCCTAAAGAGAATTCATTGTTGTGGGTTTCCAGGTTGCTGGTGTGAGTGAATGGAAGGGAAAGCAGCGTGCAGCCGTCTGGTGCTTTGATGGTTTATGCAGTAATTCCCCTGGGTGCTAATTCCTCTGGATGCAGACAACAGCCTAGCCTTCTGAGAGAATCTCTTCACCTGGCTCCCTCCTCTCTTGGCAGGTTGATGTTGAACATAGGAGGTGGGCCCTGCCTTTAACTCTCTGCACAACATTCTTCCTGGGGCCTCAACCTCCTCAAGAGAAAAACAGTGGAGAGACGGACTCCATGTGCCTAAGGTCCCCATGCTCCAAAGTGCTGGGATTCCCTGGGATCTGCAGGGAGGAGAACCAGGTTAGGAAAGAGGGTCATGCGCCTAGGAACAGCAAGCTGGCATCCCCAATCATCCAGCTGGCATGGCCAGCCTTGCTTGCCATTCCTAATAATGGCTGATAGGATGACAAGTTCTCTGTTGGGACCTCCTCTGCAGCTTCCCAGGCCTTGACTGCCAGGGAAGGAAGAAGAGACATCACTCCCTTCCCCCATAGACCCCCTGGAGCCCCTCTCCTGCCTCACTCTTGGGGCCTGTCTTACCTGATGTCTGAGTCATACTCCGGCTCCTGTCACTTCGAGCTGTGTTGTGACTCCCGGCTGACAGTTTTACAACAAGCACATTAAAAGCTCCTGGCTGGGGCTCCTGGGTATGGTACAGCCCAGGAGAAAAGCCTCTCCCAGTCTGTCTTCAGACAATATTCTCCTGTTAGCACTCCTCCTCCAGTGGTCTGGCCCACCACCACTAACTGCCCCAAACCTAACGGGGTGGGGATGTTGAGTTTTTCATTGGTGGCTTTCCAAGGGGAGAGAGGAGGAAGAAGGGGGAGGGATGGAGACTGTGACCTCTTGGGATATGAGCCACCCACAAACAGTTCCCTGAAATGCCAGAGGCCTAGGAGCTCTGGTAGCATAGTGGTTACAAATCGGGCTGCAAACCTCTAGGTCAGCAGTTCGAAACTACCAGCGGTTGCACAGGAACCGCTGATTTACAGCCGTAAAGATTTACAGCCTTGGAAACCCTATACAGGGTCACTATGAGTCAGAACTGACTCCACAGCACATAACCAGGAGCCCTGGTGTGGCACTATAGGATAAGTACTGGACTGCTAATCACAGAGTCAGCAGTTCAAATCCACCAGCCACACCTTGGAAGCCCTATATAGGGTCCGAACCAACTCGGCACATAACAACAGGAGTCCTGCAAGGTGAAGGTGCTAGGAAACAGCATGGTCACTCTCAGCCATGCCTTTGAGGACAGGTGGTTTTTGTTGTTAAGTGCAGCTGAGTTAGTTCCGACTCATAGCAATCCTGTATATGGTTTTCAAGGAGCAGATGGTGGGTTTGAACCACCAGCCTTGCAGTACAAACCGACTTAGTGGTCCAGTGCTTTATCTTACAGCACCATACCAGGACTCCAGGTGGCTCTTCATGAAAGCTTACACCGGCAAATGTCAGTTGCTGTCAAATTAATTCCAACTTGTTAACAATCCCATGGGTGCAGAATAGGGGTTTCAAAGCTACCTTTCAGAAGCAGATTTCCAGGCCTGTCTTCTGAGGCCCCTCTGATTGGGTTCAAACCACCAACCTTTTGGCTAGGAGTCAAGCACTTAACGGGCTCCTTTATAGGCAAATAGTGGCCTGAAACTGAGTCCCACTTGGTGTGGGTATTATGTTACCTTCCTAACAACCTTACGAGATAAGGTTGGATAAACCTTACAGGATAAAGTGGAGTTGTACTGTCTCCACCTCACAAATTTAGAAACTGAAACTAAGAAATTAAGGGACTTGCCCAAGGTCACAGAGCTAGGAGAAAGATGAGGCTTTCTACAATCACGGAGATTTCCAGTCTTGGAAACCCTATACAGGATCACTATGAGTCGGAACCAACTCCAGGGCACTTTAACAACAGAGCCAGGACATGAAGGTGTGGAAATTTTAATCTAAGCCTGCCAGACTCCAAACACTGCTCTGAACAAGGCTGGCTACCACCTCCCAAGACATCATCATCCCTACCCCCCTACCCATTAAAGAGCAAAAATCAGAGCAGAGGGGAGTTCCAGAGCAAACTGACATGAAATGACCCTTCAGGGGTAACCCTAACAACTCAACCGGTCCCATCTTCTGAGCACAGCCCACACTGCCCTCCACCCACCATTTTTGCCCCACATACCAAAGCCACCCATTCCCTCGCTCCTATCTACAGTCAGCAAACAGCAAGTCCCTGGAACCAAAATAAGGAGAGGGATGGGACACAGGAAGAGTTCTTTTATTGTACATTGGAGAAATAGCCCTATGTGCTGGTTAAAGGTGCAACATACAGAATATTGAATTAAGAAAAGAGGGAACAAGGATCAGAAGGGAAAGGAAACCTCTTGAGGCCCAAAGTTGCAAACAAACTAAAAAAAAAGGTAAAAGATTTCCTCACAAAAGAGGCATTTTTGCAAATACCATGCAAAACAGGCAGCTGGCCTGCCTTAGGAGAATCCCTATAAATAACAGAAAAGACACCCCAAGCATTCCTATACACGGACTCAGAGCACAGGGAAAAGAAACCAAAATGCCTTTTGGCATTTCAAGATATTTGGCACTCTTGTGATTACATTTTTTTTTTTTTTACAGTCCATTAAGAGAATAAACTGACACAATATTAGAGAAAACCCAGGCTGCTCACACAACAGACTGCAGGGGTGGGGGAGTTTAGAAAAAGCTCAAGCATTTTTTCTTGTGTTTTGTTTTTTTTTTAACATATAAAATGTGTCCATTTACATTAACTTGGGCAAATAGTTTGCAGCAACAAAGAAACACAAGCTTTACAATTCATTTTAAAATTAAAACAGTTTCCCAGTCTGGTTTTAAACACATTCCTGATAACCTCAAAAGATGACCAAAGTAATATCTAGAAATCATTTTCTGATTTTTTTGTACATCCAAGGATAATAATATAAAAAATAAAACTGGACAGCATGTTACATCCAAGTGCACAAAATCATTTTTGCAAGATTAAATAATGTAAACACTGGGAACAGCCAAATCAGCAAAGAATGCCAATACCTCAAAACCCCCACGTGGTGGCTTCATTATTTAAGTGGTTCAAGATCCAGATCTATCATTGCGCAATATTCATGGTTTATAAAAAGAAATAGATATTAATCTCAACAAATAGCTGCAACAAAGACTTCTGTTTTTATTTCTTTATATGTGTGTGTATATTGTGATTTTTTTATTTTAATTTTTTTAATTTCTTTATTTTTATTTTTGCTGAAGAGCCCAGAACCTTCTCCTCCTCCTCCTCAGCCTCATCTGACTCCCGGCCTGACAGGAGATACAGGTTGTTGATTTCATGTAGGTAGCAAGCTAGTCATAAATTTCCAAGTGCTTTTTCTTTTCATGCTCTCTTTTTGTCAATAACTGCTTTCGCCGTTCTTGCTCTTACTCTTATTCTCTCCCTTAACTCATTGTCTTTGGGGGTCGTTAGACACCAGGAGGTGCCTTGTCTGTCATATTTTTCAGCACGTCATCAATCCTATCATCTTCAATAACAACTGTAAATAAAAAGGGAGGAAAAAGAGGTGAGCAAGTTTGGGCCTCGCCAGGGGTCCCTCTCACCCCGCTTCCAGTTATGCCCAGTGGTGGGGGGCGGTGGGGGGGGGAGGATTCCCCAAGTGCTCAAACAGCCCCATCCTCCCCAGCGTGGATGACTTGGAGACTCTTGGCTTGGAGACTCTTAGCTGCCTTCCTCTGAACCAACCCTCGCCCCCAGCAGGCATCCCAGCTCAAGGCTAAAAAGAGGAAGCAGGGAGGGCTCAACCTGCAGCCAGGCTGCAGCCAGGGCGCGTTCTCAGAGCATTTGTCCCCACAGGCACATTTATTTGGCAAGAAGCCTCCACGGCAAGAAGGGGTAGGAAATCTCCTGAGTTAGGACGCACAAGGATGCCCTGAGGGCGGCACCGGTGGCCTAGGCTGGCTATAGAGGAGCCAGGAAGCAGGAATCAGGAGGACATGCCTAGACTGGTTCCCACGCACAGCCTGTCCAGGGTTCAGGCCCGGTAGGGTGGGCGCCCGGCTTCTGCTTGTCCTCCCGGCGCAGTCAGCTTGGGACTGAGCCTCTTGGGTCTCCAGGCCGCTACATAGGTCAGAGCCTCCCCTGGCCGGCTGCCCGTTTCTCTCATCCACTCTACCTGGCCTGGCCTTTCTAGGTCTCGTTGAGAGGCGGTTGCTGGTCGAAGTCTCTGGGTCTTCTACTATAGGAGTGTCTCGCGCCCTCATTGTCTCAACTGCCTTTCGGTCTTCTCAGACTCACTTACTCGCAGTCTCTCTCTGGCTCCCGCAGGAGCTTTGTCTCGTCTCTCCGCCAGTCTCTTCTCCCGCACCCCACCCCCCACGTCCCTCCATCTCTGTGTCTCGGTCTCTGCGGGCGCTGTCGGAATCCCTCATTGTCCCCAGCCTCTCTGATGCTCTCTCTCCTCAGAGCCTCTCATAGTCTCATTTCCAGGGTTTTTCCAGTTCGCACTCTGAGCGCCCAGGCCTGGTCACCCCTTCTCTCTGCCAAGTCACAATGAAGAGCTCGCCGCGAGCCAAGTGCCCCCTCGCCTTCCCCACTGGAACGGGGTGCGGCTCCCCACTGTCTCTTGGGGAGCCCTGGGAGCCCCCAGAGTTGCAGCGCGAGGGCAACTGCGACTACACTGCGCAAAAGGGGGAGGGGGGCCGACATCAAAAAGCAAACTTTGGCACGGTTGGTGACCCGGGTATAACCCTCCAGTCTCCGCTGCAGCTAGAAATCGCCACGCCCCCGTGGTGACCCCACCCGGGACTCTTGCACCCAGCGGGCTGGGGGAGGGGTTCCCGCAGCTCCCCGGAGCTGGAACCGCAGTGCGGGATCCCCCGATTCAGCGGGACGGGATTCCATCGGATCCGAACCGGATTCGGGGACAGGAGATTCCCATCAGCCTTGGCAAGGCCTCAGCACCCAGGAGAAAGAGGGTGTTGGGGAAGGGCCACCAACTTACCCCGCTTGCTCCGGCCAATTTGGCCCAGTTTGGGCGGCCGCTTGTTCTGCCCGGCACCGAAGAAGTTGTTGGTGTCCTGTAGGCGGCACGAGAATATCTGGCCCACGTCGCCTCCGTCGCCGTAGGGGCTCAGTTTCTCATCGCCGTAGGGCAGCACCTCCGACATGGTCGCGTCCGGGGGCTCCGCGGCGGCGCCTCCTCCGCCCGCGTCCCCGCCCGCGGCGGACAGGGTCAGCGGCGCTGGGGCCGGGAGCAGCCGGCCGGGAACGGCCCACGGGCTGCAGCGGCTGTGGCACCGGCCACCGGCCGAGGGGCACAGCTAGGGAGAGAGCGCGCTGCCGCCGAAGGACCTGGTGAGCGCCCGCAGCTGAGCTGCGCTCGGGCTGGGCGAGCGAGTGGCTGTGGCCGACCGAGGGAGAACTCACATCCTCAGCGCACGGGGCGGGATACAGGCGGGGCCGCGAGCGGCAGGAGGGTCCCCGCGAGCCAAGCCGAGGGTGCACAGAGGAGTGTCGGGGGCGGCTGGATGCTCCTGAGGCGCGGGCTCGGGGAGTTACTGGGGAGTAGCGCTCGGGCGGCAGCGAGAGGCGGAGCGGGAGGAGAACACGGAGGGGGCGGGCGGGAGCTGGGGACCGAGGGCGGGAGGGAGAGGACCCGAGAGGAGCAGGGGGGAAAAACAGACAGCGAAAGGGAGGCAGGGGATGACTGAGAGAGACTGAGGAGCAGGAGGGCAAAGAGGGAAAGGAAGAAAGAAGAAAAGGGATCTGGAAAATGGGAGGAGGAATGGACCAAGCGGGGAGAGAAGGAGGGTTGTAGAGGGCTGGAAGACAGGAGAAGGAAGCAGGGACCGAAGCGCTGGCTGGAGAGCGCAGCTAGCCTGAATGCCGGCCGGGAGTGGAGGGGGCGGGAGGGGCTGGAGGAGGGATCGGCCCTGGGGAGCGATCCCTGGAAGCTGAGCGACGTCACGGCCGCGCCAGCCGCCCGGCCCGGCTGCTTCCTGCCCCCGCCCCCGCCCCCAGGCCCGCCCGCGCCGAGGACCCGTGCGCCCCGCCCCTCTGCGGGGTGTTTACTCCGCTTGGCTTGGGACCTGCTACCGGCTCTCTAGCCCTAGGGTAGCTGGGGAGGGTAGCTGGGCCCAGCTGAGAAGAGGCAGGGGTAGGCTGCGGGAGGGGACCACCGACGGGCGATGGACTCGCCAGGAAGGACAGATATCCGACAAGAGGTCGGAGGGCACCAGAGTAACCCGCAGTCATTGCCTCCCCCACCTGCAGCAAACCAGGGATCTCCTCTTCCCACCACATTTGCTCCCCCACTATAGACCCTCAGGGCCTGGCCACTGGGGCTTCACTCCCTTCTCCTTCCTCCCCTCAAGTCCTCCAGCCCCTTCTCTGGATCCCGCTCCCTGGGCGGCGCAGGACACCCACCCACGGAAACTTAAGGAGGAGGGTTCGGGAAGGAAGGGGCAGCCCCGCCTCCCGGAGGAGAGGGTGCGCCTCATTACGCCGGGCTATCCCGGGATACCCGGATCCGCGTGCTCCCAGCTCCGGGTGGAGACGTCCTGGGCCTGCTTCCCTCTCCCCTCGGGGACCTCCCTTCCAGCAACAGCCACTGTCCTGGTTAGATACTGGAGCCTCTGAGCCTAAGAGAGGGCTCCTGGGTGCCAGGGGAGAGACTAAGCTAGCCCCAGAGGCCAGAGAGGCACATCTGCTTGGCAGATGGTAACTCCAAGGGAGCAAGGTGTATGTAGAGGGCTCCTTACTTTGCCCAGAGCTAAGTACACCTGCTCTCCTGGAGAGGACCAGCACGCTGAGGAGCCCGCCTGATCACAGAAAGGGTTACCATCCCTCAAAGTCATGCCGCCCCTGGAGGTGGGGCTAGGAAACACATCCGGGTATCTCAGGTGAGCTCTCACCTAGCTCACTTTGCTGCCCTGTCAGGGGTCCCATCAAAAGTCAATGACCACCTACAGTAAATGAGGATCCTCTTAGATCCAGAACTCTGAATGGGTAGGTAAAGGCTGGCGTTAGAAGGAGAAAGAAGTGCTTTTTTAGTGGCATAACTAACATCAGGTAGAGCCCATCAGGTACAGTCCTCTCCCTAATTTGTTTTTGTCTAGCCTCCAGAGTCTAGACTCCTGGTGTTGGGGAGGGCAGAGAGGAAGGGGACTGAGGCACAGGAGACTCGGGCAATATGGCAGATTGTTGTTGTTGTGTGCTGTGGAATCGGTTCCGACTCATAGCGACCCTGTACAGGGCCCAGGATCGGACATTGTTTCGTTCTGCTGTGCATGGGGTCACTATGAGTCAGTCCCGACTCGATGGCACCTGACAACGACAACAACAACAAATCTTTACGGGAGCAGAAATCCTCCTCTTCTCCCACCGAACAGGTGGTAGTTTCGAACTGCTGACCCTGAGGTTCGCAGCCCGATTTGTAACCACTGCACTACCAGAGCTCCTTAATAGTATGGCAGATAGAATGAGCATATTTGGATTGGGTTTGAATCCTAGCTCAATTACTAGCTGTGTGACTTTGAGCAGACCATATTTCCTCTCTGAACTCACAGAATCTCAGCTGTAAAATGGGGTATACAGCTAGATACCTGTGGGGCTGTTATAAGAAAAAAAAAAAACAAATTCCAGTTCCCAGTGCCAGCCTCCAAGTGGCTGTTCAGTAAACATGTGAGAAATCACTAAGTAAATGAGCAACAACAGGAGCACTTCATTTGTTCACACTTCTGAGCAGTCAATCCCCTCTGTTTCAGACAGGGAACCTGAAGCCGGGAGCCAGTCACGGGTTCACCCCAAATCCCACAGCTTGTCAATGACAGTAGCAGCATGTCTCCAGACTCCCTTGCGCCACTCTGCAAGCCGCCTGTCTCTATTCATTAAGGTTTTACCAAGTGTCTGCTTTGAGGTTAACGCCAGGGCCAAGTGCTGGGGAGAAAACAAAAGCTCAAGAAGCAGGATGATAAAGTTACAGTAACAAGAGCTCTCCATTTGTATCCTGCTTTCTGTTTGCTTTGTTTTGTTTTCCCATAAGCATTTTCACATCCATTCCTGACCTTGCTTCTCAAAATAAATACTTTTTGAGGTAGAAAGAAGAGCCATCCCATCCCTGTTTAACTGATATAACAGAAAGAGGATAAATGGCTTGCCCAAGGTCACAGGTTACTGACAGAGCCAGGATAAAGAACTTTCTGCTCAACTGTGAGGCTGAGTCCCTGTCGGGAATTCCCGGAAGTGATGACAGCACGGAAGGCTGGGACCACCCCTCTCATCTCCCACTCACCTGCTTCCTCCCGGCTGCTGAGAGACACTGAGTAATTTATATGTTGCATAGCTACAGCATCCCCAATGCACAGAAATAAACAGAAAGGCACAAAGTGGATTGAGAAATCCCTGCACACAAAATACGTGGGTTCTATGAAGAAAAACGTGGCATCAGGATTGGAGGAAGACTCATTAACAACCTGCGATATGCAGATGATACAACCTTGCTTGCTGAAAGTGAAGAGGACTTGAAACATTTACTTATGAAGATTAAAGAGCACAGCCTTCGATATGGATTGCATCTCAATGTCAAGAAAACAAAAATCCTCACCACTGGACCAATAAACAACATTCTTATCAATGGAGAAAGGATTGAAGTTGTCAAGGACTTCATTCTTCTTGGATCAACTATCAACACTCGCGGAAGTAGCAGTCAAGAGATCAGACGACGTATTGCACTGGGCAAATCTGCTGCACAGGAACTTTTTAAAGTATTGAAGAGCAGAGATGTCAGCTTGAGGACTAGGGTGCGCCTGACCCAGGCCATTGTGTTTTCAATAGCCTCATATGGATGCGAAAGCTGGACAGTGAATAAAGAGGATCGTAGAAGAATTGATGCCTTTGAGTTGTGGTGTTGGAGGAGAATACTGAGGGTGCCATGGACTGCCAAAAGAACCAATAGATCTGTTTTGGAAGAAGTGCAGCCAGAATGCTCCTTGGAGGCCAGGATGGCTAAGCTTCGTCTCTCCTACTTTGGACATGTAGTCCGGAGGAAACAATCGTTGGAGAAGGATGTCATGCTGGGTAGGGTGGAGGGTCAGAGAAAAAGAGGAAGACCTCCAACAAGATGGATCGGCCAGGTGGCATCATTGATGGACTCGGGGGTGGCAGCGGTAGTGAGGTTGGCCCAGGATCGAACATTGTTTCGTTCTGCTGTGCATGGAGTCGCTATGAGTCGGTTCCGACTCGATGGCACCTGACAACAACAACAACAACAAGAAGAGAAGCCAGGCTAGACATTGCATCTGTTTTCATGTTTACCTTGCCTTGCTCCAATTCAGGTTCAAAGTTGTAGCCTTGATTTCAGTACCCAACTCAGTACCCACCTTCTGACTGACCCATACACCCTTCCAAGCATATAGCTCGATAATAGTTTGAAAAGCATTTCCATATGGGATGTTGGAACCATTTTGCAGAAAAGGAACCTGAAGGTTGCGATGCCTCCAAGGTTATCCAGAAGTTCTCCAAGGGGAAGTGTGAATCAATATGGAATTCCTCCACCCCTGTTTCTCCCAACTGCTCCATTACATAGGCCTCAATCAGTCCTCAACTTCTTCCAGCCTTTTGGGGGCATACCTAAAAAGTATGTGCCAGATGCCCAGGATTGTGTGGCAAATACCAAGTCCAGGCAGAGAAATGGACTGAGTCAGGCAGAAATGGGGGTTGCCCTCCCAGCCTCACAGAATGGCAGCCTGACAGTCTGGTGCAATAGTTCAGAGTAAGACAGGCTACTAAGTCTGAGATCTCAAGTTCCAATCCTGCCTGCTTGAAGCAAGGATGGAGGTCCCAGAGCCTTTACCACACAGCTTTCTCCTAAAACCTCACCTGTACATTCCTTCACTGAACTCCAGGTTTAAACTCTGTAGGTTTAAAACTGAGAAGACTGGATTGACCATCTTAATGCGCTCTCTCAGCACAGACTGCCCAGGATCAAAAGTAGGTATTACTGTGGGTTAATGCATTGGACTGCAAAGTCGGTTTGAGCCGCAAGGTCAGTGGTTCAAGCTCATGAGTCGCTCCTAGGAAACCCTTTACAGGGTTGCTATGGGTTGGAACCAACTCAACGGCACTTAACAACAATTATTTACGCACTGGTCCCTGGACAGTACAAACAAAGGGTTGGAGGTTGGAGTCCAACTAGAAGTGGGTCAAAAGAAAGACCTGGCAACCAAATTTCAAAAAGCCAGCCACTGGAAACACCCAATGGAGCATAGTTCTACCCTAACATACATGGGGTCTCCATGAGTTGGAATCAATTTGATAGCACTTGGTCCTGGCAGTGGAACTGTATACGGAGCCCTACACTTGAGCTGGTGGGATAGAACACAAGAAAGCCAGCATCAGATAGCACACTTGAGTTCCTTCCCTTTGCTCCCATTCTCTCCCTCCTATCCAAATAGGGAAACTGAGGCACAAAACAGCAGCATCAGAGAGTGACGGAGTGATGACAAGAAAGCTTGGAGAAGAATGTGGCTGTTGGCAGGCCAGGCCCAAGTCCCCGTAGAGATGAAGCACTGGGCATGCCAAGCCTTGCCAGGGCTGGCTCAGATTCCAGCTGGTCAGCAGGGAAGGCCATGTCAGTTGCCAGACAGTCACCTCCAGGGAAGCCAAGTGACATTCCAGTAGGAGATCACCACTCTGAGCCAAGTCTGCATAAAACCCCACCTTTCTCCCATCCCTCTCAGCCCAGGGACGAGCCCAGTGCAGCCATTCCACACCCTCCTGAAAGGGCAGCATCTCTGTCCTTGCCTCTCCACAGCATATACACACAAACATTTACCCAGTGAGAGAGACGCATACGGGCTGAGCAGAGATGGCTAGACGTAGAATCAAGGCACACTCATTCAGTCTCCTTTCATTCATTCAGCAAACGTTTGTTGGGGATTTTTGTGGCAGACATAGTCCTTTCAATGGAATGTTAGCTTTTCTTCCTTTCTGCCTTTAATCACTCAGACCCTTTCTTCAAATAAAATCTTACAAGGAGTCCCAATCGATTAAAAATAGACAAAGAGCTAAAGAGGGGTTGGGGAGCTTAGGACCCCTCCCTCTAAGCTCCCATGCCCTACTTGGGTGTCTAAAAACAGTCCAGTGGTTTTCAATCTATAGGACACCATTTGAAAACCACTCCTAAAAGGTACTTAAGAGTCCAAGCCCCTCACTCAGTGGATGGGGAAACTGAGACCCAGACAGGGAGTGGACTTGCCCAATAATACACAGCTGGTTAGGAAGAGTCAGGCTGAGAGTTCAGTCTCTTGAGGGCTAGTCTCACACCCCTACCATTGTAGGGCAGGAGGTTCCAGTAGTGCACAATTAGCCGTAAGGTAAATGGGCTTTTATCAATGATCAAGTCTGCTTCTTGTTGCTGCTGTTGTAGTTGGGTACCACTGAGTAGGTACCGACTCATAGTAACCCTACATACAGAAGAAAGAAACACTGTCCCATCCTGGGCCAACTTCACAAACGTTGCTATATCTGAGCTCATTGTTGCTGCCACTGTGCCAGTCCATCTTGCTGGGGGTCTTCCTCTGTTTCTCTGACCCTTCACTTTAACAAACATGATGTCCTTCTCCAGTAACTGGTCCCTCCTGACAATATGTCCGAAGTATGAGAGATAAAGTCTGGCCATCCTGGCTTCCAAGGAGCCCTCTGGCTATACTTTTTCCAACACAGATCTGTTTGTTCTTTTGGCAGTCCATGGTACTTTCAATATTCTTCTCCAACACCATAACTCAAAGGCATCAATTCTTCTACAGTCTTCCTTACTTACTGTCCCATGTTCACATGCATATGAGGTTATTGAAAATACCATGGCTTGGGTCAAGCGTACCTTAGGTCTTATGCAGCAGATTTGCCAATGCAATACATCATTTGATTTCTTGACTGCTGCTTCCATAAGTGTTGATGGTTGATCCAAGCAAAATAAAGTCTTTAACAACTGTTGTTTATTGATCCAGTGGTGAGTTTTGTTTTCTTTATAATGAGGTGCACCCCATACTGAAGGCTGTAGTCTTTGATCTTCATCAATAAGTATTTTAAGTCCTCATCACTTTCAGCAAGTAAGGTTGTATCATCTGCATATCATAGGCTGTTAATGAATCTACCACTGATAGTTTCTTTAAAGAGCTTAGGGTAATTTTTCTGAGTTTTCATTATACCAACAATGTATAAAGTAAGAGCCCCCCCACAGCTCTTGAGGAAAACTTAAACAGTGAGGATAGTTGGGGTGTATTTAGAAGCCCACACCAGCATGGTTATTACCTGGCTCAGCCCCAGATGCGGGATTGTGTCATCTGCCTGCGTTCTCCCCACCCCCAGTCACTCCTGTCAGTACTCTGTAAGGATGGAGGGAGGAGGCCTATAAATCCCAGCCCCAGACTAAGCAGGCAAGGAGCTGCTGGGATTCTGAGCAGCCCTGGAGAATTCTCACTTCTTCTCAGGCTTCCGCAGGACAGGCAGACAAAGCTGGCACAATGGTGCTCTTCCATGGTCCTCAATACCCTGGGTTGCAGACTAGGACAGGCATGATCCCCAGGGAACACATGACAAGACTGAGGTTCCCAAGGTTTAGAGCCAGAGTCCAATTGCAAACTCCACCTGAATGAAGAGGCCTTTACTTTACCAGAACAACCAACCAAGCCAGTGCAGCTGCTAAAAGGAGACTCAAGGGGGCACAGACCCCTACCCAGTTCAGATCACAACTCACACCCACCAATCATTTCTGGAGTGCTCACAATGCCCCAGGCCATGCCAAATGCAGTCTATATATTTTTATTCACAGTGAGCCAGAACTGCGGCTGCCATCCTCACTGGTAGCTTGCAGGTGAGGACTAAGGCCAGAGGAGTTGAGTGATGATCCCAAGTTGTTAAGAGTTTCCAGGTCTGAGTCCAGTAGCCAAGCTGTCAACTGCTGGGCAAGAATGCCCCCCTGAGGACGCCTGGGGACAGGAGGTCTAAGACAAGCTTCTTGTATCCTCTACACCTCATATTACAAACCATGGAAAATGAGGGGAGGGGTAGATTCCAGAATCCAAATCTCTTGTCCACCAAGGACCCCTTGGGAATCATAAAAGAGAGGGATTCTGTTTCCCAGGCAAAAACATTGTGTTTCCAATTTCCAAGAGACCTCTAAATCCCAAAGGCCCCTCAGAGGAACATAGAACTAGGTCCCATAAATCACATTATTACCTACCAAAGTTCTGTGACAACAGACCAGTTTATCAGTTGTGTTGCTGTAAGATACAACTCATAGAGACCCCAAATGTGTCAGGGTAGAACTGTGCTCCACAGAGTTTTCAATATCTGATTTTGCAATAGATTGCCAAGGCTTTCTTCCAAGGTGCTTCTGGGTGGACTCAAATGGCCAACCTTTTGGTTAACAGCCAAGTATGTTAACTGTTTGCACCACCACCACAACAGAAGGCCTTTGTGTATCTTAAGCCCAGAGGCAGTAGAACCAACTGAAGAGGCCCACCCTGACTACCAGAAGTCAGTCCTATGAGGCTCAACCCTGAGGACTGGTCTTTTTAATGCCCTTCCCCATTTGATCTCCAGGGCATTTGATCTCCATCCAAGGCAACCCTGTGAGGTTGGCAGTGCAGAGAAGGGATCTCTCCCAATGTGTGGTGGGGGAAAGCAAGTTCTAGATGAGGGAGATGATTTTCCCAATGGAGAAAGGGCCAGGACTAAGACTTCAGGAGCTCTGGTAGCGTAGTGGTTATGAATCGGGCTGCGAACCACAAGGTCAGCAGTTCGAAACTACCAGCTGCTCTGCAGGAGAAAGATGAGGCATTCTGCTCCCGTAAAGATTAACAGCGTAGGAAACCCTGTGCAGGGTCGCTAATGAGTCAGAACCGACTCTACGGCACATAACAACAACAACAACCAGCCAAGGTGTCCTGTGAAGAGAGAATTATCAGACCAGCCAAGTTCAACCCCAGCTCCACCTCTGACTGTGGACTTTCACCCTCTGAGCCAAAATTCTGGAGGTCACCACTCGCCTGTCAGCTTATCATACTGTGGTGGTTTGCATGTTGCTGTAATGTAGGAAGCTATGCTACTAGTACTTCAAATACCAGCAAGGTCACCCACGGGGCACAGGTCTCAAGGGGACTTCTAGACTAAGACAGACTGGGAAGAAAGACCTGGCGATGCACTTCTGAAAAGTCACCAGTGAAAACCTTACGGGTCACAATAGAATGTCACCTGACTCTCATGATTTGGACATGTCATCAGGAGGGATCAATCGCTGGAAGAGGGCGTCATGTTTGGTGAAGTAGCAGGCCGGTGAGGACAAGGAAGGCCTCAGGGACAGGACTGGTTCTATAGCCTCAGTGATGGACTAGAATATATTGGTGATCATCAGGACGACCCAGGGCCAGTCAACATTTCATTCCGTTTCACGTAATGTATCCATGAGCTAGAGTCAACTCAAGACAGCTGCCTGTCTGCATATCTGTCTATCTAGAGCAACAGGGTCTCTTTCTTTGTCCCTGCTCACTCAAAAGGTGTGAGACCCTTCTCCAGGGAGTAGTCCTGCACACCATGACTTTTTCAGACTCCAAAGAGAAAAAGAAATTAAGCTGGTAGACATGACACCTTGGTCTATTGTACGTGGGTCGCCATGAGCCATAGTCAACTTGATGGCAACTGACAACATAAAATGAAGCTCACCAGATCAGCCTCACACAGGGAGTTGTTAAAAGTAAGAGCAGGGGACAGTTCCATGCAGCGAGCTCCACCAGCTAAGTTCCTCAGAGGAGTCTCTCCTTCCTAAGGAGTGAGTTTCTTACAGAGGGTGGAAGACTGGAGATGGTCATGAAGGCCCTCCCCACCCTGCTGCTACCAGACCCTGGGCAAGGGGTCAGGGAGGAAGGGATCTGAGCTGGGAGGGTAGGTGCTGGGCATAGGTGAGAAAGGAGTGAGGAAAGCAAATCCACATATATAGAGAGAGACCCTTACTCACTCACAGGCAAGAGGCTCCTGCTAAAGTAAGAGGCAAACAGCTCCAGAGAGGACACAGGAGAAAGTATAGACGAAGGCAACAAGAAGACAAGCGAGGAGAGAGGCCAGGCTCAGAAACACAGACTTTCTCAATCAAGAGAAATGTCGAGCTAAGAGAGTCACACTCTACGCCATACAATTTTGTTAAGCCTGTTACCAGTGGTAAGTTATTTGGGTATTTTAAGAACAGGTGATACGTTACACATAACTCGTTTTTGTTTAAAGATATCATGGTTAGTGTAATTAGAGCTGTAGATGCCTGGAAAATTACAGGGGGAGAAATGTGGGATGTTTTTCCCCCTAAACTTCGTGAGTCTCTTAGAACTTTCACATATGGAATCAGCTTTTTGGTTGAGTTGAGAAAAAAAGGAGAGAACTAGAGAGAGAATTCTTGCTTCTCCCCTTTCCAGAGAATGCCCAGCTGGTCCTGGGGTCTGCAGCCCACTGCTCTCCTCAACCACTGTTCTCAAGCCTTCAAGACCAATGTCCAACCCTCAAGGAAGCAGAAAACTGCAAGGGTCTTTGGAAATACGTTTTGTTTTTTTCTAATCCCCCAGCAAGCCTCAACCATGGGGACACAGTGCCACCTAGAGGTCATAGTAGAGATCACAGCATTAGTGAGGGCCCTTGGGTAACAGTTGCTGTTGTTAAGTGCCGTCGAGTCGGTTCCGACCCATAGCGACCCTGTACAGGGTTTCCGAGGGTGTAAATCTTTACGGGAGTAGAAAGCCTCATCTTTCTCCCGCGGAGCGGCTGGTAGTTTCGAACCGCTGACCTTAAGGTTCGCAGCCCGATTCGTAACCACTACGCTGAGAGGATACAATTTGGACTGCTCTGATAGCATAGTGGTTACGAATCAGGCTGCAAACATTAAGGTCAGCAATTCGAAACTACCAGTTGTTCCACAGGAAAAAAATGAGGCTTTCTGCTCCCGCAAATTTTACAGCTCGGAAACCTTATGCAGGCTCACTATGAGTTGAAACTGATACCACGGGCACACAACCACCACATCATAAAAGCAGAGTGGTGGATCCATACGATCAGCACTGGACTGAGAACTCTAAGTTCTGTGTTTCAAGCCTGCCTGCCACTCTGCATGAAAAAGATGAGGCTTTCTGCTCCCATAAAAATGTAAAAGCTTCAGAAATCCTATACAGATGCGTAGGAACCAACTTGAAGGCACTAAAGAACAGTAATGGGGCTTGGGAAGTCTCAAGGTAGTGCAAATGGTTAAGGCATTCAGCTGCTAAGGCTGGAGGTTCAAGTCCACCCAGATGTACCTCAGAAAACAGGCCTGGCAAGTTACTTGCAAACTGGGGAAGGGTAGGGAGAAATGACGACTTTAAGTCACATATGTGGAACATATGTGGAGTGCTCCCTCACTACGGAGCACTTTAAACAGTTAGGGAATGCTCTGAGAGGGAGGTGGCCTGAAGGTATGGTAATTGGGATAGTAATATTAATATGACCTATGGCCTAGGGAACGTTCAGGACAAGATTGCTATTGTTAGTTGTTGGTAGGTGCTGTAGAGTCAGCACTGACTCATAGTGACCTTATGCACAGCAGAACAAAACACTGCCAGTCCTGTACCAGCCTCACAAACTTGCTTTACACTTGAGCCCATTGCTGCTACCACTGAGCCAATCCATCTCATTAAGGGCCTTCCTCTCTTTCACTGATCCTCCAAGCATGATGTCCCTCTCTAGGGACTGGTTCCTCCTGATAATATGTCTGAAGTATGAGAGACAAAGTCTGGCCATCCTAGCTTCCAAGGAGCATTCTAGTTGTACTTCCAACACAGATTGGTTTATTCTCTTGGTGGTCCATGGTACTTTTAAAATTCTCCTCCAACACCCGAACTCAAATGTGTTGATTCTTCTTTGTTCATTGTCCTGGACTGGAGTTGATGACTGGGCCATAGTTGGCTGAATACAATGCTGGCTGAGTTCAGTTGTGGTCCTCCTGAGGCATGTTCCAACCCTTAGGGAATCTTAATTTGAAGGGCCTAATGTGATGGCACTTAACAATAACAATGTGGTGCAGGAGTCCTGGTGTGGCAGTGTAGGATACGCACTAGTGGCTAACTTCAAGGTCGGTGGGTGAAACCCATCAGCCACTCCTTGGAAACCCTATACAGGGCCACGATGAGTCGGAACCGACTTGACGGCATTTACCAGCAATGTGATGTAAGTGGGGCATTGGTGATTCAGTGGTACAATTCTCCCTGCCCTGTGGCTCATCCCCGGCCAATGTAGTTCATACATGGCCACTGCCCATCTGTCAGGGAGGCTTTCATGTTGTTATGATACAGAGCAGGTTTCAGTGGTGCTTCCAGGCTAAGATGAACTAGGAAGAAAGACCTGGTGATCTCCTTCTGAAAGTCAGCCTTTGATCACAATGGTCCAGCCCACAATTGATTATGGGGGTGGCACAGCACCGGGCAGCGGTTCATCCTGTTGTGCACAAGGTCACCATGAGTTGGGGGCTGAGTTGACGTTAACTGACCACAGTGTGAAGTAGGCAATTCCAGCAGGGACTGAGGACAGAGGGTAAGACTTCAAGGGGTTGCTCTATTTCACCAAGCAAGCCTGGTCAGTCCCTGTGGCCAACACCAGTGTCAATGGCCTGGTCTCATGTGCCGCAGATGCCCGGAAGGAAATGCCAGGTCCCTGGCTGGCATCTGGAAAACAGAAATGCAGCTGCAGGGGAAGTGACTAATGAGCACTTCGGGGAGCAATCCAGGACACCTCCCGGATGGAGCCTTCTCTCATTCACAATTGATAAGTTAACGATACCTACCTAATTAGAGGGAAAATGTGCTTGTCTTCCAGGCTTTCTGAGAATG
Organism: Chrysochloris asiatica; assembly: GCF_000296735.1. Classification (NCBI taxonomy): domain Eukaryota; kingdom Metazoa; phylum Chordata; class Mammalia; order Afrosoricida; family Chrysochloridae; genus Chrysochloris; species Chrysochloris asiatica. Next base: position 19,026,118 of record NW_006408565.1, on the reverse strand, counting down.
AAATGCTGAGGCTGTAGCAGGCAGCTAGCCTGAAGAGGGGCCACATCAGGCCAGCAGCGTTGGAGGAGGACCTTAAAACCACCACCACCATCACACACATACACTGGGCCATGCAGACAGGAAAAATGCCATGCTGAATGGAGCCTGATTATTGTTAAGTGCCATCAAGTTGATTCCAATTCATAGTGACCCTGTACAGGGTTTCCAAGGAGCAGCTGGTGGGTTTGAACCGCCAACCTTGTGGTTCACAGTCCAGTGCGTCTCCGACAGCGCCACACCAGGAGTCTTGGAGACTTTCTAATCCAAATGGTTCCTTTTATAGACAGAGCAGAGTAAAGCTCAGAGAGGTTAAATCACTCAATCAAGATCACACAGCAACAGAGCAAGGGCCAGAGATTAAGCTGGCCTTTTGGTTCCTGTTTACCAGTCTTCCTGTGAGAGTCTTCACAGCTCTGGTCAGGTCACTGAACTTGATGTTCCTCCTACACAACTCATCTGTCTTGGCTCTCGAGCCCTGTGTGAGGCCCCTGCCTTCACTCCTCACAACCAAATCATGACCTTCGTCTCTGATCCAAAGCCCAACTCCCCCAGGCAGCCTTCCAGGATTGCTTCCCCCACACTTATTTCATCCTCTCATTTACTCAGTCATCCCACATGCATTCATTAAGAGCTTGGGTTCTGGAGCCAGACTGCCTGAACTTGATTACTGTCTCTTTCATGTACAAGCTGATGGCTGTGGGCAATACACTGGAATATACTTCACATCTCTCTCTGGACTTCAGGTTCCTTTCTGTTAAGTAAGGATAATACCACCACATACTTCACAGGATGATGAAAGGGGATCATGAAAACACTTGGCAGGGTACTGAGCAAAGAGCAAGTGCTAACTTTGGTTCTGACTAGTATACACATGCCCACTGCCAGAGAGTCCATTTCAACTCACAGTGACCTATAGGGAAGACTAGGATTCCCAAGGCTCTAAATCTTTATGGAAGCAGACTGCCACATCTTTCTACTGTGGAGCGGCGGCTGGATGTGAACTGTCAACATTTAGGTTAGAAGATGAGTGCTTAGCCACTGTACTATAGAGTCCCTCAGGATAAGTAGATGCATGGTGGTGGTGGCGGTTGTGTGTTGTGAAGTCGGTTCTGACTTGTACCCACCCTGGATAGGGTTTCCGAGGTTGTCAATCTTAGCGGGAGCAGAAAACTTCATCTTTCTCCCACAGAGCATCTGGTAGATTTGAACTGCTGACCTTGTGGTTTGTAGCCCAACTTGTAACCCACTACACTACCAGGACTCCTTATATATGTATATATATATATTGTTGTTATCATGTGCCGTGGAGTCGGTTCCGACTCATAGCGACACTGCACAGGATTTCTGAAGCTGTAAATCTTCACGGGAGCAGAAAGCCTCATCTTTCTCCTGCGGAACTGCTGGTAGTTTCAAACTGCTGGCCATGTGAATAGCAGCCCCATTCGTAACCACTACACTATAGACCAACTAAAAACTGTGAAGAAGGGAAATCAGTAAGATACTGTCCCTGCCCAAGGCCCAGACAGTACAATTAAGAGAAACGGTCTCAGAAGAAGGGCATCAGATCCAACTTATAGGGAGGTCAGGGGTTCTCTGGCAAAGACACCTAAGGCTTGGTTTTAAAGGGTGAGTGAGCGTTAGGAGGTACAATGGTTAAATGCCCAACTAACCAAAATGTCAGCAATTCAAACCCATCAGCTGCTCTTCGGGAGAAAGTCCTGCTCAACCAGTCCTGTGAAGACTACAGCCTGGGTAGCTCTATGGACGGTTCTACCGTACCACATGGGGCCACTGTGGGTTGAAACGGACTCCATGGCACTTAACAACAGGCATTAGCAGGGTGAAGAGAGATGGACCAGCATTCCAGGGGTGAGGAACCAGCATGAGCAAAGACCGGGCAGCAAGGACCAGCCTGGTGGCACTGGGGCCACAGTGAGTCAGAGAGGACTGTGCCAAGGCTCAGTGAGGAGGCCCGGGGATGAGTTGTGCCAGCTTCCTGCAATGAGAGGCAGTCTGGGGACAGACTTTAAGCACAGAGGGACACGGTCAGGTTATACATCCTTGTAGGGGTATGTTCCCCTCACAGCAATGCCATACAGACCTTGGCTAATTTGAATGGTCAAAGAATCTGCTTTACCCAGACCAACCTCAAAGGCCTCTTACAGCTACAATATTCTGTGAACCACAAATTGCCGACAACTGAGTCTCTGTAGCTGTCACGTGGTATTTGCTGTTGTTGCTGTTTAGTGCCACTGGCATCAGTTCAACTTACACCAACCCTGTAGAGTTTCTGAGTAGCAGCTGGTGGGTGTGAACCATTGGCCTTGTGGTTAGCAGTCCCATGTTTATCCAACATGCCCCACGCCAGAACTCCAAGTGGAACTTGGTCCTTTTCAATGATGATGCATTTAAGCACAACTCTGAGCCCTTGGAGGCCTGGGACTGTCTCATTATTTTCCAATCTGCAGGCATAACACACACCCTCAGAGAATGTTTTAAGTGAATCTGTGCTTCTCAAAGATACCGAACTTGACGGGCTCCTCCCCTGGGCATTCCAGAAGCCCTCCAGGATCCTCAACACTGCAGTTTTCAGACCCAGAACCAGAGTTGTAAAGGGTGTCAAGACTGGCCTTGTCAAGATGGTTGTGGCTGACTGGTTTTTAATGGTTTCCAAGTGCTATTCTGAATGAATTAGGATTCAGAGACCAGTCTTCCAACCCTTATATAACTAGATGAGCAGAGACACCTCAAAGCCTTGCCTGGACATCTACATAAAACCATCCAGTGTGGCTTGTGCTGATTCGCTTGCAAGATGCTATGCCTAGATGACCTCAGCTGTCTCTTGGACAAGCCTCCCTCTCTAAGCACTCTGGCTTAATGTGATCTGAGGCTCTAGTCAGACCTTGGCAGCCTTGGGCAATCACATAATCTATAAAAGGGGGAAGCTGGGCCTCCTCCCTTTCCAGTTTGCCAGAGTATTAGAAACAGTACCTGCAAAGAACTTGTGGTCATGTGTGACTGCTGGCCGAGCCTCACTTTCTCATTTGTCAAAAGGAACTAACATGTCCTTTGTAGAATCTCAGGCATAGATGCATAAAGGGTCTGACACAAATACTGAAAGAACCAGTAGCAATTACTCACAGTGACCCCCATGTCTAGTGCTGTCTTCAAGAATTAGCACAAGGATTGACTTTAGCAAAGAATCCAAATTCACAAGGCTGCTTTCGGTCACATCATGTTCGGTTCAAAGTAAGCCCCTGCTCTCCTCTGTCAGCCTCCCTCTATCAGCTGAGGCCCCATTCAATCCTACTGGAGCTAGAGCTTCTCCAATGGGATGATGGGAGCTGCCACAGGTGATGGCTGAAATACACATGGGTGAGGCCCAAACCTGGACCTCAAATCCCTAGTTGGGTTTGTGAGTGTCCCTTTTCCGATCATTCCTGTGTCCCCATATGGGGAGCTCGGCTCAGTTTAGGACACTTAAGCCAGCCCAGGATGTTTGTTGGGCTGATAGGAGAGACCACCCCATTTCTTTTTTAAATCTTACATCAGACTCATTACATTTACTCATTAAATCTATTCAGGGGCTCAACCACTGCAAACACTTAATTTATCCTCCACCCAATACCCAAACCCTCTTACAAAGTGACAGCTAAAGGGATGGGAGAGGGGCAGGCGCTTTACAGGCACTGACAGTTAGTCCCATGAGCCACCTGACTACACAAAGGCTTTCGATTGTGTGGATC
>NW_006408565.1:19008921-19021988 GCF_000296735.1 Chrysochloris asiatica | reverse complement strand
TTCTCAATGTGAAAAAAACAAAAATCCTCACCACTGGACCAATAAACAACATTCTTATCAATGGAGAAAAGATTGAAGTTGTCAAGGACTTTACTCTTCTTGGATCAACTATCAACACTCAGGGAAGAAGCAGTCAAGAAATCAAACGACATATTGCATTACTGCTGCACAAGACCTTTTTAAAGTGTTGAAGAGCAGATGTCAGCTTGAGGACTAAGGTGTGCCTGACCCAAGCCATGATTATTTTCTATAACCTCATTATGCATGAGAAAGCCGGACAGTGAATAGAAGACTGAAGAATTGATGCTTTTGAGTTATGGTGTTGGAGGAGAATACTCAAAGTGCCACGGGCTGCCAAGAGAACCAACAGATCTATATTGGAAGAAGTGCAGCCAGAGTGCTCCTTGGAGGCCAAGATGGCCAAACTCCATCTCTCATACTTCGGACATATTGTCAGGAGGGACCAGTCGCTGGAGGAGGATATCATGTTTGGTAAAGTGGAGGGTCAGAGAAGAAGACCCCATAACGAAATGGATTGGCCAAGTGGCAGCATTGATGGGCTCAAGCGTGGCAACAATAGTGAGGTTAGCCCGGGATCAGGCAGTGTTTTGTTCTGCTGTGCATAAGGTCGCTATGAGTCGGTGCCGACTTGATGGCACCTAACCTCCTCACTCTGACCACTCCCAAGCCCCTGGATGTAATACCAGCAAGGATCAGGCAGTGCTTTGTTCTGCTGTGCATAAGGTCGCTATGAGTCGGTGCCGACTTGATGGCACCTAACCTCACTCTGACCACTCCCAGGTCCCTGGATGTAACACCAGCCCCCTAGAACCTCACCAGGTGTGACCTGCACTCAGCTACTAATCAAAAGGATAGTGGTTCAAACCCACTCAGTGTGCCAGTCCGACGACCACTGAAAACCCCTGGAGCGGCGGGAGTTGGAATTGACTCAGTGACCCTGTGCTTGGCTTTTTAGTCACCTCACTGGACAGGACTCCCTCTAGTTAGCAAACTCTCACCACAAGTGTTGCCCATTTATCCATAGTGTGGCCACCAGCCCTCCTGCATTCATCTGGGAGTGCAGCTCTCTGTAAGTGTGCTTTCTCCACAGCAGAGATTCGTCAACCCCAGCTGATGAACAGGGGCCCGGAGCTTCGGCAACAGCATGGAGTTCAGGGTGCGACCTCACCATTTACTAGCCAGGTGGTCTCAGTCTGACCTGGAGGACCTGCCCTGCAGGGTCAGCAGGAGAGCTGACTTGGTCTGCAGCAGCAGATCCCAGTAAGAGCACATGCTCACTGACTTCTTGGTTGTCCCGACACTTCACCCCACCCATTCCTTCATGTGACGTCTCACTGCCCTGGGGTTCAGGAAGGTCAGGCGTGGCCTCTGGGTTGGCTCATCACAGCCTTAGCCTGCACGCCATCTGGGGAAGGCAGGAGAGCAGGCACGGAGGCCTCAGAGCCCAGACTACATTCCATCCCTGGAAGGACTTAATTCTAGCCTATCCAGGGAATGTCGGCCTGGCCCTTTAACTCTCTTAACAAAGCGACAGGGACCCCTTGGTTTAGAAGAGTTTAATGTGTGCTGTCGGCACTGGACTCTGCAGAGTACTGATACAGCCCCCTGAGAGCACCCCTGGTGCCCCGCACGAAAAGAGGATGGGGGCGACTATTCAGACAGGGAAGTTAAGTGAGAAGGAGTTGTGCACTTGGCCTTAGGAGGAGAGAAGAAGGGAGGAGATGGTGGTGAGGAAGGGCGATGGGGCCACACCCATGGGATGCTAACTCTTCAGTGGGACAGGGGCTCAGATGCTGGCCACCGACTTTCCCTGGGGACAGCCCTGATGGGAGAGCAGCTGCTCCAGACTGCCTCCTTTGTGTGGTGAGCCCTTTCCAGCTGGCAGCCAACCCTCAGCACCTGCAAGCCAAGCCACAGGAGTTCTAAATCAGGTCCCAGGTGTGTGCTCTGTCTGGCAGTCCTTAGGCCAGGAGAGATCGTGGGAGGGCTGTGGCCAAGCTGGTCTCTGTCCCCAGTGTTGCTTAGGGCCACTGGCTGACTGACCATCATTCCAGCTGCCCCATCACTGCTGCTGTGACAGCCACTTGGGTAGAAGGCAACTGTGCTGAATACCACTCGCCTTTGTCCTCTACACACATGTGCACATTGAAGGGCAGGCAGGTGCGGTACAGAAGGATGACTCAGATGCCTTGCTCGAAAATTGTGAAGAGAACTTTTTCCTGGGTTATAAGCAAAAGGAAGACAGACAAAGACAGAGTATCTTCAGAGGCAGCTCCCCAGATGCACACTACTCTCAGATCCCACATCTTCCTCCCCTTCTGGCTGAATCCCACCACAAGTCCACAAAAATCACTAGTTCACCGGAAAGGACCAGAGGCACAGGGCCAGGGACCTGAAGATGGCTGGCTTTAGCACTTAAGACTATGAGGTGGCACCAATCACAGGCACACTTAGCTGGTTCCATGCCGCCAGTCTGGGGCTGGATGGGGGGCACAGGTAGTTCCCCTCCCACCCCTCAGGACTTCCAGGCCTGACCAGGTAGCTTCAGGACAGTTAGCTATTGTACAAGGGCACCACGCGGGTGATCTCCTGTCTGCAGATGGGGCATCTCCTGGGCTCTGGCAAAGCGCGGTAGCACTCGGTGCAGGAACAGACATGGCCGCACTCGAGAAAGACACAGGACTTGAAGCTGCTCAGACACACCACACAGGCACTCTTCAGACTCTCCCTGTCCTCGGGCGGCACTCGGCTCAGCAGCTGGGCCTCCTGCTCCTGGAACTCCTCCTGCATCTGCTTGAGACGCAGCCGCTCCTGTCGCTGCAGGTACTGCTTGCGGAGGATGAAGAAGAGGGTGGCACAGGCGGCAAAGCCGAACACCAGCGTCAGGACCTTCCAGAGTCGGACGCTGGACTCCTGGCTCTGCAGCAGGCTGTCAAAGTCCTGGCTGCTCAGGTAGTACTGCATGCCCTGCTTGGGGGGCTGCAGGCGGATGGAGTTGTTGTCCAGGACCAGTTCACCCACCCCTGTGAGGGGGGCCCCGACCTTCAGCATCTCCTCTGTCTCCTGGATGCCTTTGGGCCGCTCACCGCTAATGTAATGGCCGATGACATCCGTGAAAGACTGGACCGATGGGTGGAACTTCTGGTACACAGTCTCCAGACCCAGATCTACCGAGTCCAGGGGCTTCAGCACTCGGACGGCCACGTCCACTCCATCCTCGTGCGGCACCAGGTCAAAGGGCACTGTGTTGGTTCTCTGGTGGATAATCTTTGAATAGTCATTCCTGTGAGACCAGGAGAACTCAGATCAAACAAGACGGTAAACACCAGTCACCCAAATGCCCAGAGGGCAGAATAAAGTCAGGACTACCAACTACAAGCCCCCACAAAACAAATCGCTATTATCCAACTACCCTAGAATAGGGCCACTCAATTCTTCAGGTCCTCAAGCGCTATCAGTGGCACCCCAAATACTGTCAGAAGTCACCTGCATCACTATTTCCCTTTGCCACCGTACAATAAGACTCCAAAACAAAACCACTAGAACTAGTTGGTACTGCTTGTTACAGCACACAATTATCTTAATAAATCCACACCCCACTGTAGGAGCGCTGGAAGGATAGTGGAGTATGAGCTAGGCTGCTAACTGCAAAGCCAGCCGTTAGAATCCACCAGTTGCTTCAAGGGACAAAGATGAGGCTTTCTGACCCCGTAAAAATGTACAGTCTCAGAAACCCTATGTGGGGTCGCTAGTGGTCAGATTCAGCTCGCTGGCATAACCACCACTACCCAGTAAACCCCAATGCTTCTCAAACTTTCTTGTGTATAAAAATCAACAGGGCTATGGTTCCAAAACACAGACTTTGGGTTCCCACATCTTGGAAATTTGTATTCTGGAGGTCTGGAATGGAACCCAGGAAGACGAGCTGTAAGAAGCTGCCTGGGAAATTCTGAAGGAGGAGGTCCTCAGACCACACACTAAGAATATGAGCAGCCTGGAGGGGCCGTTTCAGGCAAAGTTGAAGGCATCCCAACCATGCCCAGAAACACCAGCACTTGAACAGGTCAGCTCTGAGTTTGCTGGCTAGTAAAGAATACTCGCCAAAGGTTGGTTGTTCGATTCCACACCATCTTGTGCTCCTGAAGGGTCAGACGCTGAATCACTCCCTTGCAATTTTCCACAAATTGGCTGTTGAGTGTTTCTTTAACGGATCGCACGGCTCCTAAGTGGAAACAAATTGTGTTATTTCTGAAGAATGTCTCTGCCCACTCCCCTATGGTTGATTAACTTCTGATTTTACCTTGCATGAATTTATTTACTAAAATAAAGTTTTTATCATCCTAAATTACATTTGGGAAGTACTCTGCAAAGCACTTTACATGAATTACATCACTGAAGTCTTAAAAACTCTGTAAGATGGGTATTATTTTAGAGTAACAACAGTTCAGAAAGGTTAGGTAATTTCCGCAGGACTACACAGCAATATCTAGGCATTTCTAATCCCAAAGCCCATGTTCTGGACTACTGCCCCATTGCCACAAAAGACCCTAATGCCAGTCAAGCAGATTTTTACCAAACTTTTGGGAGAAGGGATCGGTTTTTATTTTCCCAATAAGCAAACATACCTTCAATAACAGCATAAGGCACACATTTTCCTGGGGCTTCCAAAAGAATACTCTTTAGATCTTCACCCAAGTGGACTTTTTTAGCTCCCTAAATGCAAATAGCATAATAAATGAACTGTTGAGTACTGAAATGCTCAATCAAACTTAAAGGGCACAAAAAGACAGACTGTGAACTTTGTTCATGTGGAGAAAATGAAGGAAGTGGGCAGGAGGACTATGGAGACTCAGATTCCACAGCTGTGGTCTAAAGTGTTAAAGCCTCAACAGGCACGGGGCAGGGGTCTAAAGTGTTAAAGCCTCAACAGGCCTCAGCTCGCTTGCATCATGGGAAAATGGTGTCACCTCCCTTCTTTCTCCAAGTCAGTGAAACAAATACACCTCTGAATTTTAACCTTTTCTTTTTTTTTTTTTAATATAAAAGGTACTTATCAATTTGCTCTCTTCATTCTACAGACTGAAAATTATTTCATTTCTTGATCACACAGTCATAGATCCACAGGATTTATGTATAAATTACCTAATTTAATGCCTAGTGTATGGCAGGGGCTTGAAAGATGAAAGGTATTCTTACCACCACCTTCCTGCTTTGTTATTAATAAAGGAATGCTTTTGTTTTGTTAGGACAAGTCTGTTAACTGGGGCCAGACACTTTCTTTTTCTACTTTTTCATGTCTTTCTTCCTGCTCACAATCAAGTGAGTAGTTACTTCTGCTGCTGTTGTCCTCTAGTAAGCCCTTGTTTCCAACACCCTTTAACAATGCATAGTTCCCAACCTGTAGTACTTGGAAATTCTTGTTATTGTTAAGTGTCGTCAAGTCAGTTACAACTCAGAGCGACCCTGTATCGGATTTTCAAGGAGCTGGTGTGTTCCAACCGCTGGCCTTACTGTTAGTACTTCAGTACATATGCTACAGCGCCCCACCAGGATTCCCCAACCAAAATCGTTAATAAAATTGACATGCATTTCCTGAGCATGTCTGCTAGGAACTGTGCTGTGTGCCAGGGATAGGGATTCAGGGACAGCCTGTAGCGAGACAGCCCCTATTTTCCCTCAATTCCCATCAACAAATCTTAAGAACGCCAGAGCAGTAACCTCTAATTAGGTGCTGAAATGCTGAATACACATGCAGGGCTTCAAAAAGTTCATGGGCAAATTCCATTATCTTTTCATTCCATTTTTCTGTGAATTTTGAGACAGGCCCCCTGCCCCTCCCCCCATATTTAAGGTCATTCTTAAGTTTAAGTTAAGGAACTGTAAAGGCTCAACAGTGAAGAATCTGGCTGCTAACTGAAAGGTTTGGTGGTTTGAACCCACCCTGAGTCATCATAGGACACAGACCTGGCAATCTGCTTCTATAGAGGATACAGCTAGGAAAATCCTATGGGACAGTTCTACTTTGTCACATGGGGTCACTATAAGTCATAAGACAACAAGTGTAAGTTATTCCAACACAGTAAATGACAAGCACACAGTCATTAAAAACTTATTAACCACCTACACTGTAAACATAATTTTAAAAACAGCAACTAACACAATTTATTCACTTATTATCTGTCTCCCTCTGCTGCTCGGCTAGGATCTTGTTTTGCCTTGTCACAGCTGTACCTTTCAGGTCAGGAACACAGCCTGACATGTAGCAGGCGCACAATAAATACATGATGAGTAAGTAGGCACTTATCTGTACCTGGTACTATGTAAAGCACTTTCCATGCATCTCTGGCTCCTAACATTTCTATAAGGTAGGCATTATGATCGTCTCCAGTTTCAGGAAGATTTTTAAGTAGCAAAGAGCTGAGTGTTTCAGCAGCTGGGTTTAATCCAGGGTCTCTGCGCTTGCTGGTCCCCTATTTATGTGCATGGCCCTCATCTTCATCTCTTCCTGAATTCTGGGTTAATGTTACCTTAGCTAAAATAGCAAATCCCCTCTCTCTAGCATTCCCTTTGCCCTCTGCCCCGCATTACTCTCTAGTATTTGTTACTGCCATACCAAATGATTAACATGATCTTGTCTGCCTGCCGTACAAAGTGCTACCCCCATGAAAGCAGGGCTTTTGATCTGTTCTACTCATTGCTGTACCTTCCTGGCACGTATTAGTTGTTCAATAAATATTTGCTTTAGAAATTAATGAAATCAAGATTCATTCTGAATAATGAAAGGCACTTCAGAACACACGGGCGGGCACGATCCTAACTCCTTCCTTTACGGGCCGGATGGCACAGTCTAGTTCCTCTTTTGTCGTTTCTGGCTGTGGAGCGCTCCGAGGGGACTCGTGGGCTCCACATTACCGGGCGCCGAGACGACTGGACTGAGGCCAGTCGGGCCCCAGCACTGACCTTGAGTTCATGAGCGACCTGGGCCTTGTGTCGGTACACGGAGTAGAGGATAGCGGTGACGACAGAGCTGGTGCCTAGGAGGATGGCCTGGCACAGCGAGGGCCGCCCCCCGCTCTCCATGGCCGCTCCCAGCACTGGGTGCAACCGGCGACGCTGAGCTTTGGGCCCACTACGACCCCGACTCGCCACTTCCCTCCACTCTCCACCCTAAGGCCCTTCTCGGAAACCTAGGGAGCGTCGCCCGGTGATGCCGCAAGACGTCGGAACCGGAAGTGAAAGCGGACAAAGCGGACAGGAAAGCAGGCTACCAGGGTGTCAGCTGACCTTGGAGGGTGGAGTTTCCACTGCTAGGTCTTATCGTTAGGTAGTGTCCAAGTGGTTGCAACTAATCGCTGTGGGTCGGGACCGACTCAGCGGCACTTAAGAAGAACAAAAACTAATAGCGACCCCGGTGCACACTGGAAAGAAATGCTGTTCCGAATCCTTGCTGTTTGAGCCCACTGTTGCAGCCCTGTGTCTATCCATCTTGTTGAGGGTCTTCCTCTTTTTCACTGACTTTTGACTGTGCTGTAAGGAGCTCTGGTAGCGTAGTGGTTACCAGTCGCCCTGGCTTTCTGCTTTCGTAAAGATTACAGCCTCGGAAACCCTATGCAGGGTCGCTATGCGTCGGAACCACCTCCACGGCACACCACCACCACCTATGCATGATGTCCTTCTCTAGGGACTGATCCCTCCTGATAACATGTCCAACATTTGTGAGACAAATGTTGCCAACAAATGTTGCCATCCTCGCACCCTACTTCTTCCAACACAGATTTGTCAATTCTAGCAGTTCGTGATATATTTAATATTCTTCACCAACACAGTAATTCAAAGGCATAAATTCTTTTTCACTCTTCCTTATTCGTTGTCCAGCTTTGACGTACACCTGAGGCAATTAAAATACTATGGCTTGGATCAGTGCACCTTAATCTTCAAAGTGACATCTTTGCTTTTTAACACTTTGAAGAGATCTTTTGCAGCACATTTACCCCAAGCATTAGCCTTTTGATTTCCTGACTGCTGCTTCTATGGGCGTTTTGCAGAGCTGATAAATCGCCTACTTGTCTGTGACTCTGTTGTCTTCCACCCAAGTCTCACCAACTGTAGCCACCTCATCTGCATCTCACAGGCCTTCATCCCTCTGGTTTCTTGGAGTTTGTGGGTTGTTTGATGTCTCATCTGCCTCTGCCATTAGATTGGAAGAAAAGAACAGAATGAATGTGTACTGAACACTTATGTGTGCTTGGTTCTACACATTTAATCTTCAGGACAAGCCTTGAGACTTGTATTTTATTCTGTCCTCTTTGCAGATGAGAAAAGTGAGGTCAGAGAAGTTAAGGAACTTGCTAAAAGTCATATTGCTAGTGAGCGCTAGGAATTTACTTCTACTCCAAGAGTCACCAACGTAGCCCCTTAATCTGCTACCACCAATATAACCACATATTGTTTACTAAGTAATATTTATAGCTACATGTATTGAATGCATATTACATGTCAGGTGTTGTTGGTTCCAACTCATAGCGACCTAGTGTAGGGTTTCCAAGGAACAGCTGGTGGGTTTGAACTGCTGACCTTGTGACTTGCACTTCAGTGCTGATCCTACAGCGTCACACCAGGAGTCCTTATGTGAGGTTGTTGTTGTTGTTAAGTGCCGTCTAGTCGGTTCCAACTCATAATGACCCTGTATAGGGTTGCAAGCATCACCCCAGAGATAGTTCTATGACCTCTATAGGATATCTCCTTCCTAAAATAACCAGAAGTACCCCAAAATTGTCCTGGTATGGTGCTGTAAGATCAGCACTAGGCTGCTAACTACAAGGTTGTTGTTGTTGTTGTTGTTGTTGTTAAGTGCCGTCAAGTTGGTTCCAACCCATAGCGACCCTGTATAAGGTTTCCCAGGAGCAACTGGTGAGCTTGAACCACCGACATTGCAGTTCAAGCGGCTTTGCAGTCTGGCGCCTTAACCCACAATGCCACACCAGGACTACAAGGTAGATGGTTCAAATCCATCAGTCGCTCCTTGGAACCCCTACACAGAATTGCTAGGAGTCAGAACTGAACCCTTCCGCCCCCAAATTGTATCCATAACATCAAAACTGTTGTGCACATGATCACTGAGCTGCCTCATACAGTTTATGCTTCAATTTCTTGAAAGTACTGGATGTATCCATTAAGCAAAATTAATGTATGTTTGTTGTTGTTTAGTACCGTCAAGTCAGTTCTGACTCATAGCAACCTTGAGAGGGTTTCCAAGAAGCGGCTAGTAAGTTTAAACCATCGACCTTGTGGTTCAGTGTTTATCCTACAGCACCACACCAGGACTCCTGTGTATGTGTAAAAAGGTTTAAATATTGCAGATTGCCCCACAAACTTAAAATCCATTTATTAAAGCAGTTGGACATACATGACACTCCTCTACCCCGTGCCTTAAACATCCTTGGACTCAAACAAGAAGGACTTTCTATGACCACAGAGTTAGAAGTCCTGGAGTGTCAATACCTCAGGATATCAGTGATGGTTTGCATCTTCAGGAATTATTGTGAATTTGTTTAAATATACATACATGGGTTCAAAATGAGGTGTAACTTTACATTTTGAATGGTGTTTGCTATAAAGTTTGATAAGACATTGTACTGATAAGGGTGTGGGGAAATCTCACACATTGCTTGCAGGTATAAAGTGGATGTTATTTATAGAGAATAACTGGGTCATGTTAATCAAGATTAAGGAGTCCTGGTGTGGCGCTCTAGGATAAGCACTGGACTGCTAAATCACAAGGTTGGCGGTTCAAACCCACCAGCCACTCCTCAGAAACCCTATACAGGGTCACTATGAGTCAGAACCAACTCCATGACACTTAACAACAGGAACAATCAAGATTTAAAGGTATACACATCATTGACCAATTCTAGAAATGCTTCCTACAGGAATACTCTTCATCTAGTCCAATTAGAAATTCTACCTACAGGAATACTCTCATATGAAAAATGATTTGTTGTACCATTGTTTTTAATCACCAAAGAATGAAAACAGCCTAGATGTTATCAATAGTCAATTGGTTAAGTAAACATTAAAAATATGTCCATGTGTGCATGTTATTGTTAAGTGCCATCAAGTCGATTCCAACTCTCAGTGACTCTATATAGAGTTTCTGAAGAGCAGCTGGTGGATTTGAACAAATGACCTTGTGGTTAGCAGTCCAGTGCTTACCCTATTGCACCACACTAGGACTATGTATGTGTACATGGTTGACGGTTATGTGCTGTGGAGTAAGTTCAACTCATAGGGTTTCCGAGGCTGTAAATCTTTATGGAAGTAGAAAGCTTCATCTTTCTCCCTCAGAGCAGTTGGTGGATTTGAACTGCTGACCTTGAGGTTAGCAGCCCAACATGTAACTCACTATGCCAACCAAAGCCCCTTATGTGTGCATTGTTGTTGTTAAGTGCTGTGAAGTTGGTTCCTACCCATAGTGACCCTGTATAGGGTTTCCAAGGAGCAGCTGGTGAGCTTGAACCTTGCGGTTCAAAGCAACGTTGCAGTCCAGTGCATCAACCCACAGTGCCACACCAGGACTCCTATGTGTGCATAATAAAGTGAAAAAAGCAAACTGCAAAATCGTTTGAATACGATGCTATTTATTTTCAAAAGACAGGGGACCAATATATATTTGATTGCATATCTCTGGAAATATTCACACACACCAAAAACCAACCCCAAACAACTATAAACGTCGGTTGTTTCCATGGAAGGGAACTGGATAGCTAGGAAACAGGGAAGGTGACTTTTCACTCTTCTCTACTTTTTAAAATGTGAATGTATGGTATATTCCAAATTACAAAAACTTGAATTTTAAAAACGAAAGAGCACTCTTTTCATGCCACAACCAACAATTATCTTCAGGGTCCCAGGCTTTGGGTTGGGCATTGCTGTTGTTAAGTGCTGTCAAGTTGGTTCCAACTCAGTTACCCTGTACAGGGTTTCTGAGAAGCAGCTGTGCCGACTTTTTGGTTCGCAGTCCAGTGCCATTCCTACAGCACCACACCAGAAGTCTCGGGTTGAACATTAAGAGATACCATATATATCCATGGAGTCTTGGGGTGGCATTGTAGAATCAGCACTGGACTGTGAAACACAAGGTCAGCAGTTCAAACCCACCAGCTGCTTCCCGAAAACCATATGCAGGGTCGCTGTGAGTCAGTACCGACTCTACAATGGCACTTAATGACAAATACGTACATATAGGTTCTGCTTTTGGGCTGTTTGATCCTGTGGGGAGGATATGGGTCTAGTCACCTATTGTTGTTGTTGTTAAATGCCATCGAGTCAGTTTAGACTCATGGCGACCCTGTATAGGGTTTCCCAGGAAAGGCCGGTGGATTTGAAAAGTTGACCTTACAGTTCACACCAACCTTGTGGTCCAGTTCTTAGCCTACAGCGCCACACTAGGACTCCTTTCCCAGGGCAAATGGAATTAGGGCAAGCAAAGTACCACTCGCAGACAGTAGAGGGAGCTCTTCATTCTCATTAACCCCACTGCCATGGAATCTCCCTATACAGTATTTCAGAAACTCAATCTTTATGGGAACCGACAGCTGCATCTTTCTACTGGGGGGGGGGGGGCGGCCAGCAGTGGGTTTGAACTACCTTATGGTTAACAGTCCCGGACTTATCCTACAGTGCCACCAAAAAAGAATTCAAGTGCTGCAAATAGAATGGGGTAAACATGAGCGGCGCAAAACGCAAATGTGCTCGCTGCTAGTAGAAAGGCTAGCAGTTTGAGTCCTCCCAAAGGTGCCTCTCCACCTGTCCGTTTGTCGTACTGTGGTGACTTGTAAGTTGCTGTGATTCTGGAAGCTATGACACCAGTATTTTAAATACCAGCAGGGTCATCCATGGTGGACAGGTTTCAGATGAGCTTCCAGATGAAGACAGACTAGGAAGAAAGAGTGACCAACTACCTCCAAATATTTAGTCACCGAAAACCTTATGAATAGCAGAGAAATACTGTCAGATATAGTGCCAAAAATGAGCTCCTCAGGTTGGAAAACACTCAAAATGCAACTAGGGAAGAGCTGCCTCCTCAAAGTAGAGTTGACTGTGATAATGCAAACGGAGTAAAGCCCATGGGAGAAAAACCCACAGGACTGTCATTTGCTGATGGGGCACAACTCAAAATGAAGAGAAACAGCTGTAAACGTCCATTAATAATCGGAATATGGAATGTACAAAGTATGAATCTAGGAATATTAGAAACTGTCAAAAATGAAACGGAATGCATAAACTTTGATACCTTAGGCATTAGTGAGCTGAATTGGACTGGTATTCAGTATTTTGAATCTAACAACCACACGGTTTACTATGCCGGGAATGACAAATTGAAGAGGAATGGTGTTGCATTCATTGTCAAAAAGAACATATCCAGATCAGTCATGAGGTATAATGCTGTCTGTGATAGGATAATATCCTTGCACCTACAGGAAAGCCTAGCTAATACCACTATTATTCAAATGTATGCATGAACCACTAAAGCCAGTGAGGATGAAATAGAAGAATTCTACCAATTTCTTCAATCTAAAATTGATGAAATATGTAATCAAGATGTATTGATCATTACTGATGATTGGAATGCAAAGGTTGGGAGCAAAGAGGAAGGACCAGTAGTTGGAAAATATGGCCTTGGTGATAGTAATGATGCTGGAGATCACACGAAAGAATTCTTCAAAATCAATGATTTGTTCATTTCAAATACCTTCTTTAGACAGCACAAGAGACAACTATACACATGGACCTCACCAGATGGAATTCATAGAAATCAAATTGACTACATCTGTGGAAAGAGACGATGGAAAAGTTCCATATCATCAGTCAAAGCAAGGCCAGGGGCAGATTGTGGAAAAGACTATCAATTGCTTATATGCAAATTCAAACTGAAGCTGAAGAAAATGAAGACAAGTCCACGAGAGCCAAAATACGTCCTTGAATATATCCCACCTGAATTTAGAGATCATCTGAAGAACAGATTGGATACATTAAACACTAATGAC
>NW_006408565.1:18999351-19006396 GCF_000296735.1 Chrysochloris asiatica | reverse complement strand
CCCAGCGAGATGGATTGGCCAAGTGGCAGCATCAATGGACTGAAGTGTGGCAACACTAGTGAAGTTGGCCCAGGATCGGACAGTGTTTCATACTGTTGTGCACAGGGTCACTATGACTTGGTACCGACTTGATAGCACCTAACAACAACAACAACAACAACAAAGGTCCCTTTGAAGAAAGGCCTGGTAACCTACTTTCAAACATCAGTCATTACAGACCACATGGAGCACACTTCTACTCCGATACACATGGGGTCACCGTAAGTCAGAACTCACTAGACAACAACTGGAAACAGAATGGAGGGTGTTGTGGAGAAGCAGGACTGGGTAGGAAAGATTTCATGCAAAAGGAACAAGAAGCAAAATTGCAAAGCTGCCCGGTGTTGGTCAGTATGACTGGACCCAGAACGTGTGACAGAGAGTGGGGAGTAATTGAAAAAGATGGTTGGGGCCAAATTCTGTAGGGGCCAAGTGAAAACTTTGAACTTCATCATTTGTGGGATGCAAGCCAGTAAAGCTTTTTGAGCACCCACAGGGCATGATCTAATCTGTTTTTCTCATAACCAAAATTCTTGTATGCTTGGATCAGAGTGGGAGGTAGAACAAAAGGGGAGCCATAAAACTAAAAACTGTAGGCTGTCTGCACTGCAGATAGGTTAAGGGTTCTTATTCATAACATCTGACCATTTGGAGCCCTCTTGTTTCATTCGCTGGGGCCCTTTTATGGGTTTCTTGGGCACGTGTTAAAAGACCGTCACTATTAAATGAGACGGTTTGGTTTTAAACAGCCCTATGTTTTCTTTTTCTGTTGTTATTGAAGGTTGAAATCTTTCATTAGCCATGTTAAACACTTTGGGGAAATTTTAAAATTTATGTCACGTGGACTTTGTTAGGATGAAGTAAGGACAATTTCAGCGGAAGCCGGAAGCCCATTGGGAACCACTCCCAGCTCGGAATGGCTGTCTTCAATGAACCTCTCACTCGGAGAGAGTGAAGCAAGCTCCTAAGGTACCAGGAGATGCTCGGGGTTGAGGGACAAACCTGGGAGAGACAGGACCACGAATGGCACAACCATAGCTCATAGCTGGAAGCATCGAGCTGCAAACTTGATTTCCACTCAGAGGGGTCCAAACTCCCTGCGACCCTCTTGGTAAACGCCCCCTACAGTTGTCCACTCAGTGTGCTCCTTGAATCATCAGTCAGTAAGACAGCAGGCATCTTAGTTCCTGCTGTGACATTGTGAAACCGGAAAGCTGTTAATGATGACATGAGATTGTCATTGTTTCCTTACAGAACCTTCCCTCAGGAGACTCCTTTGCATAAAATAATTAACATGACTTAATGTTTTCAACATATTTTTCATGAGCACTTATCCCAGGTAACCTACTAGCGTGGATACAGATTAGGGATACAGGCATAATGTTCAGGACGTGGTCCCTAATCCCATGAAAAGTACAGGGAAACAGCCTGCTTTCTTTTATAAAGAACATGTTGAGGCGGTTCTGACCCATAGCAACCCTGGATAGGGTTTCCAAGGAGCGGCTGGTGAGCTTGAACCACCGACCTTACAGTTCAACCCAAACTTATGGTCCAGTGCATTAACCCACAAAGCTACACCAGGACCCCATTTATTTATAAAAATTTGAGATAACTTTATAAAATAAAACTTACTTAAGAACAACAATGACAAAAACAAGCACAGAACAAAAACCAGCTAAAGAAGGCAAGAAACTACCAGGTACTAGGCACCTGCCAGTACCAATTGTTGTTGTCGTTAATGTGCCGTGGACTTGGTTCCGACTCATAGCCACCCTGCACAGGGTTTCTGAGGCAGTAAATCTTTACGGGAGCAGAAAGCCTCATCTTTCTCCCGCAGAACAGCTGGTAGTTTCAAACTGCTTACCTTGTGGTTTGCAGCCCGATTTATAACCACTGTACCAGTTCTGGTTGTCACTGAGCTGATTCCAACTCACGGTGACCACCTGGGCATCAGAGGAAAGTGTGCTCCACAGGTTTCAATGCCTGGGTTTTTAGAAGTACATCACCAGGCCTTTCTTCTGAACCACCTCCGGATGGACTCAAACTTTCAGCCTTTCAGTCAGCAGCCAAGTATGTCAGCCATTTGCACCACCCAAGGACCCCCATCATTGCCTTGGCACCAACTTTGAGCTTGCCAACAGCTATGGCAAAAAGGAAATGGGTTGGGGTACGAATTCATAAAGAAGATGGGGCAAGCACCTGAAAGATTACAATTCAAGGCGGTTTATGAAGGGGTCTAAAGAGGAGGCAGAGACCAAGCTGTCTAGAGGTCAGTGACTGGTCATTGGTGCAGCCCTGAGGATACTGCTGCCAGCAGCTCACAGAATTCCCCTTCCCAAATGAATTACGCTCAGTAGGGTCACTTTCTATGTCTTCTTTGGACCCGGTGGGGCTTACTTTCCACCGACAGGCCAAAAGTTCCAGCAGCAAAGATGAAAAGCAAAAGGGTCCCTGAGGATGGGGCGGTGGGTCTCAGGAAAGGGCTAGCCTCTGATGAGGACTGACTAGCCATCCCACACTTTGAAATTCTTCCAGACTATTGCCAAGGAATTTGCACGCTGAGAACACACAAGTAGGGCAGGTGCGTTCTGACACAAGCAGCTTTATTGACATATAATAAACTTCACATACTTTAAGTGTCCAATTTGAACATTTTTTTACATAGATGTACAGCTGGGGAGTTGGCACCATGGTTTAGAGTTCAGTTGTTAACTGAAAGGTCAGAGGTTTGAAGCCACCATCCACTCTGAGGGAGAAAGACATTGGCAGTCTGCTTCTGTAAAGATTACATACAGCCTTGGAAATTCTATGGGGTAGCTCCACTCTGATCTACAGGATCACTGTGAGCCGGAATTGACTCGATGCTAATAGGTTTTTGGTTTTGTACAACTTTGAAACCATCTCCACTATCAAGATAATGAATATATCTGTCATCCTCAAAAGTTTCCGAGCAAAGTCTTTTTCTCCTGTTCCTCTTACCCACCACTATGTTCAAGCAACCACCAATCCTATCACTATAAATTAGCTTATTTTTTCTAAAAACGTATACCAATGGAATCAGACAGCAAGTACTCTCTCCTCCCTGGCTTCTTTCACTCGGAATTATTTGGAGATTCATTCATAGTGTTGATGAACAGTATTCCATTGTATGAACTGTTAAAAACAATGAGGCTTTGACAGTTAAAGAGATTAGCTATGTAATCAGACACAAGGAGAGACATTCTCAAATAGGCACTCCGTTCCAGAGAAACTGCTTCCGATTAGCTCCAAGTGGCTTTCGCTTATATGCCGCTTACAATCTCATGATAAAAGAAAGAAAGTACAGTTGGTTCTTTGAAGGTTATGCAGGAGTGCAGAAGAACAACTCACATGAAATACACAAAATCCTAGAGACACAAGTCTTAGGGGAAAGAACATTTAAGTTAAACATCTACTATCTGTTACTTCAAAGTTATCCTTGGAAAACAGAGCGATAAATGAGGCTGGTTAGTATGGGGATATACAATGAATGATAAGATGCCCAGATGTCTTGGAGCATTGTTCAGGTTTCTGGGGAGCTGTTTAATATCAACATGTTGTTATCATTGTTAAGTGCCGTCGAGTTGGTTCCGACTCATAACAACCCTGTATAGGGTTCCCAAGGAGCAGCTGGTGAGTTTGAACCACCAACCTTGTGGCTCAAACCAACTTTGCAGTAAAGTGCTTAATCCCACAGCGCCACACCAGGACTCCAGTATCAACGTACCACATTCACCTGTTGATGGATATTTGGTTTGGGGATTGTTGGTTTTTTTGTGCAGTTCTTAGTTATTATAAACAAAATTTTTATGGATATTCATATACAATTTTTTTGTATGGCTGTATGTTTTCCTGTCTCTTGAGTAAATTCCCAGGATTGGGATGGCTAGTTCAGATAGTAGATGTATGTTTAACTTTTTAAGAAATTGCCAGAAAGTTTCCCAAAATCATTGTACCATTTTCTGTTTCCACTATAAACATATGAGAGTTACAATTCCCCCACACCATCATCAACACTAGAACACTAGGTATGGTTAGTCTTTTTATTTTAATTATTCTAATTGGAGTCCTGGTATGGCGCTGTGGGTTAATGTGCCAGACTGCAAAGCTGTTTGAACTGCAAGGTTGGCAGCTCAAGCTCACCAGCTGCTCCTCGGAATCCCTACACAGGGTCACTATGACTCGATGGCACTTAACAACAACAATAAAAATTGGTGTGTAATGGTATCTCCTTGTGGCTTCAGTGTTCATTTCTCTGGTGATTAATGATGTTGACCATCTTTTCATAATCTTAGCTGCCATATATATGTCTTTGTTAGTGAAGTAAGTGTTCAAATCTTTTACCCATTTTTAAAAACTTGGATTCTTAATGCTGATTTATTGAATTCCTGTCCACTCTGGATACGAGTCCTATATCAAATATATGATTTGTAAATACTTTCTTCAAATCTGGGGCTTAACTTTTCATTCTCTTACCTGTCTTTGGAAGGACTTGTTGTTGTTGTTAAGTGCTGTTGATTTGGTTCTGACTCATAATGACTCTATATAGTGTTTCCGAGGAGCAGTTGGTGGTTTTGAATAGCCAGTCTTGTGGTTCGTGGTCCAGCGCTGATCCTACAGCGCCAAACCAACAGTCCTTAGGAAGAGCAGAAGGTCTTCATTTTGATGAAGTTCACAATCTATCTTTTTTTTTCTTTCTTTCTTTTAAGGTATATTTCTGGTGTTGCAGCTAAGAAATCTTTACCTAACTAACCTAAGGCCATAAAGATTTTCTGTTTTCTTCCTAGAGTTTTATCATTTCAGTTCTTACATGGTTTTATGATCCATTTTGAGTTAATTTTTATAAACTAGAATTCCAGGCACTATGCTTTACATTCCATCTTTACATCGGCCCTGCAAACAGCCTCATGCCATTTACAGGTGAGCAAACTCAGCAAGGTGACATTCCAGAACTTATCAATTCCTTCTTTCTCCAAACCTATCTGGTTTTACATACTCGTATATGCCATATGAGCTTTTATTTAGTCCATGGTGCTGTCTCTAAAAGCAATTTAGTGGCCGACTGGGATAATTTCCTACCCTGTACACACATTACTTTAGTTCAAAGATTTAGTCAATAACATCACATTTGGGGACCTGGTGTGGAAGCCAGGATTGCTGGATTCTAACCCAGGCCCAGGTTTGTTTCACCGATGGGAAACAAAAGTGGAAAATATTTATAACAATTATTTCTAAGGATCCTTTAATCTCTACATTCTATCTTCTCTGGCCTTTTCTCAAGAACGTATCGACTACAACCATTGTTGGTTGCAGTGGATACTTTTAACCACAAGGAGGAGCCAAAAGCACAGGACACAGAAGACAAGAAAGGGAGGAGCAGGGCAGAAAAGGCAAAGGACTCCACATTCACAGGCTGTGAACAGGGACCTCAGTTTGCCAGCAGGCCCTGTCATCTCTTTAACTACCTTTACTTCCAACGACACCCGGGAAGTGCAGGTAGTAAGATATGGTTGGTGGGAAGGCTCCAGCTGCCTGCATGGTGCGGGGGGTGGGGGGGTGGATAGCACAACCTTGGCAGTCCTAGAACAGCCCTGCTATATTTATTTGCCAAGTGAACTATGGGACGTCCCATCACGGCCCAAGTTTCAGTTTTTCCTCTATAAAATGGGGAGATGAAAGTAAATGGTACCCTAGGTGTATTCCAGATGGGATTCTATTCAAGCTACCTGAAGCACATGTTCTTCTCTAGATACTGGGAAAACCACTTCATAGGCAGAGACGTAAAGTCCCTGCTTTCTGCACAGGACTGCTGGAGGTGCTGGTGTGGGGGAAGTTGCTGTATACATGTTAGGAATTCTCCTTTTAATTACCGTTTCTGTCTTGGCTTACAAAATGTAGGCATGGAAGTTCATGAATTTGATCAATTGTTTTCAACCAGTTGAGTCTGCTCATCTTCAGCTGCTAGATGAATAGTATAGATTTCCTGGGAGGAAGTATTTTCTGAGCTATAAGATAAGCAAATTAAAAGTTTAACAATAAAATAAAATGATGTGACTGAATATCAAATGAGTGATGCAGAGAAAACAAACAATATAGAAATTCAGAGAAGAGAAACACTACCATAGGCTATGAGTAGGAAGAACCACTGCAGTAACATTTATGGAACAACAATTGCCAGGCACAAAGATAAATTCCTTACATAGAGCCATAAACCTTGCATTAGAAAAGCCTTTAGGGGTTGTCCTTCTATTATTGTTTTTGTATTGCTTGGTTTTTAATATACCTGTTAAAGTTGAACATGACAAACTCTGGATAGCATTGCAAAGAATGGGTATTCCAGAATGTTTAATTGTGCTCATAAAGAACCTGTCATAGACCAAGAAGCAGTTGTTAGAACAGAGCAAAGTGAGACGGAATGGTTTTAAATCAGGAAAGGTATGTTCCCGGGTTGTATCCTTTCACCATATGTATTCAATCTGTATGCTGAGCAAATAATCCAGGAAGATGGATTCTATGGAGAAGAATGTGTTTTAGATGAAAGTTTATACATCAAATTAGGTTTCCATTTAACAACTTTTATACAACTTGCTCCATGACACTGGCTACAATGTCCACACTGGGGCAGCACTCTCATTTTTTCTATTCTGTGTGTCCTATTTACACTCATCTAGCTTCTGTTCTCCTCCTTGCCTTCTCATCTTTGCTTTGGAGTAAATGTTGACCATTTGGTCTCACTCCATTATTGTCTTGTGTTGCGTGGGATCAGATTCACAGAGACCCTGTGTACAATAGAAGAAAGCACAGCCCAGTTCTGTGCCATCCTTAAAATTGTTACACTTGAGCTCATTGCTGCTGCCACTGTGGCAATTCATCCCACTGGGGGTCTTCCTCTTATTCACTGACCCTTCACTTTACAAAGCATGATGTCCTTCTCCAGGGACTGGTCCCTCATGATAGCATGTCTGAAGTATGAGAGATGAAGTCTGGC
>NW_006408565.1:18994773-18998036 GCF_000296735.1 Chrysochloris asiatica | reverse complement strand
TTTTGCCAGTGAATGTTTTAAGTCCTCTTCACTTTCAGCAAGCAAGGTTGTATCATCTGCATATTGCAGGTTGTTAATGAGTCTTCCTCCAATCCTGATGCCTCGTTTTCTTCATAGAACCCAGCTTCTTGAATAAGTATGGTGAAAGGATGCAACTCTGCTATACACCTTTCCTGATTTAAAACTATTCTGTCTCCCTTTGTTCTGTTCTAACAGCTGCCTCTTGGTCTATGACAGGTTCTTCATGAGCACAACTAAGTGTTCTAGAATACTCATTCTTTGCAATGTTATCCACAATTTGTCACAAGCCATGCAGTCAAAAGCTTTTGCATAATCAATAAAGCACAAGTAAACTTCTTTTTTTGTATTCTCTGCTTTCAGGCAAGATCCATCTGACAGCAGTGATATCCCTCATTCCATGTCGTCTTCTGAATCTGGTTTGAATTTTTGGCAGTTCTCTGTCAGTGTACTGTGGCAGTTGTTTTTTATTTGTCTTCAGCAAAATTTTACTTGCATTTGATATTAATGATATTTCTCGATGTTTTCCGGATTCCATTGGGCCACCTCTCTTTGGAATGGGCACAAATATAGATCTCTTCCAATTGGTTGGCCAGGTAGCTGTCTTACAAATTTGTTGGCATAGATGATGAATGAGCACCTCCAGTGCTGCATAAGTAGTTGAGTGCAAACCAAATGAACTAACCCAGTCCAAACTCATTCCCAGTAGAAGAGTCCTTTGGGATCATGTGACTCAGAAAGGATCATGCAGCCTTGCCTTGAGCACGTCTCTTGGTGGCAAGCTCACTACCTCACAGGGCAGTCTATGTCAGTTATCTTGTATCCCAGCACTTCCTGTCCTTGGCCCTAGACCTTTTGCCCATCACAAGGATAGAAGTGAAGCCCTTCTGCACTTCTCAGTAACATCCCTGGAGTTCTCTCAGCCAGGCGTCCACCGAACACTGATGAAAGGTAAAGCTCTTGGTAGCTGTCCAAGAGCTTTACCTCAAGAAGGAAGATGTCTATGTTTGAAGCAGATGGGATGGAACCAGAAGAGAAAGCAGACCATAGATTCTGGAAAGGAAGGGATAAATGCAGGATCCTAAAGAGCTCTGGTAGTGCAGTAGTTACGAGTTGGGCTGCTATCCTCATGGTCAGCAGTTCAAAACTACCAGAAGTTCTGTGGGAGAAAGAAAAGGCTTTCTGCTCCTATAAATATTTACAGGCTCAGAGACCCTATGCAGGGTCACTATGAGTCGGAACCGACTCCACAGCACACCACCACCGCCATGTGGGACAAGAAGTCCTAGTGTGGCGCTATAGGATAAACACTAGACCACACGGTTGGTTTGAGTTGCATGATTAGCGGTTCAAACTCACCAGCCACTCCTCGGAAACTCTCTACTGGGTCATTATGAGTCGGACTTCACAACAAATAATGGGAATTTGCCTTAGCCAGTTGTGGTGCTGTATCCATTCTCAAAGACAAAAAGGCAAAGACAGGAAAGAAAGCTAGGTCAGTGGAAACAGAACAAACAGAATGAAGGTGATGAGAATTATGTGGTTCCGGGATGGGCACAGGACCCAGTTCTGGCCAAAGAGATGGGAGAAAAGATCTGTTGAGGGAAATGTCTTCCCTTAAAAATAAAAGACCAGAAGAAATGGTTCCCTTTTTACCTCTGGCCAGTGTATCTGGATTTGGTGTAGTTGTTGGTGTGCTCTTACTACCACCTCAGGGGCGAGACCAACCTACGGAGAAGGGCAAGGCCAAGAGAATCATAGAGAAATGGAGCCAAGCCTTTGCGCATCCTGTAGCTGAAGGTGCTCTACATCTGACCTTGTTGTTGTTGCTTTGTAAGTGCTGTCAAGTCATTCTAACTCATAGTGACCCTGAACAGGGTTTCCAAAGAGTGGCTGATGGATTTGAACTACCGACCTTGCGGTTAACAGTCCAGTGCTTATCCTACAGCACCACATCAGACTCTTGATCTTGTTGCTGTTGTTAAGTTCCATTGAGTTGGTTCCGACCCAAAGCAACCCTGTATTGGGTTTCTGAGGAGTGGCTGGTTCAAATCGACCTTGCCATCCAGTGCTTATCCTACTGCGTCACACCTGGGTATGAACCTTCTTGTTAGTGAGACAATAATCCTTCTTATTATGTTGTCGTTGGTTTTTTTCAGTGAATTTGCCATTGGCAAGTAGCCCCAAGAGCATCCTAACAGACACCCAGATTTTTTCAAAATGAACTGCATGAATGTTAAGTGTGTAAGTCCAACTCTAACTCACTTAAGCAAGCAAATAAAATTTGTTGGTTTAAATACCTGAAAAATGTAGACTTGACTAGATCAAGAGACTCAAATAATGTCATCAAGTTTCATCTTTCTCTAGCTCTGTACTCTGTTGGCTCCATTTTTAGCAGACATTCCTCAGTAGGCCATGCAAGCCCCAGACCTAGGTCCTCACAGTTTCTTAGGAAAGGGAATTTTTCTTTGGGTTTCAACAAAAGTCTTGGGATGCATGTCTCATGGACTGCCTTGAGTTACATATCCATCCCTGAGCTAATCTCTGGGGCTATGGAAGAAGAAGAAACAATGACTAGGCAAGAAAACAAAAATCTTTACAATAAGAATGCTATGATGAATAGAGAAGTTGTCAAGAATTTCATTTTACTGGGATCAAAAAACAACAACCAGGAAAGCATCAATAAGAAATCAAACTACATATTGCACTGGGCAAAACTACTGCAAAAGACTTCCTTACAATCGTCAAAAGCAAAGCTGTCATCCTTTTCATGGCTAAGGTGTGCTTGACCCAAGTCACAGTGTTTTCAGGGGCCTCACACACATACAAAAACTGAACAATGACAGAAGACGAAATTGACACATTTGAATTTGTAGGCAAAGAACACTGAATACACTGTGGATTGCAGAAGAACACACAAGTATTTTTTGAAGCAAGTATAGCCAAAATGTCCCTTCAGTAAGGATGATAAGACATAGTCTCACTTACTTTGGATAACTTATCAAGAAGATACTTGTAAGAATAGTTAGGGTTCTGTGTTAACTTGACTAGGCCAGGATCTCCTGTGGTTTAGCAGTTAAGATGTGCTTATTCCCATGGTGATGATGAAACCCCATGCACATCAGAACAAAACACTGCCCGGTCCTGGGCCAACCCCACAATTATTGCCAAATTTGAGTCCATTACTGCTGCCACTGTGCCAATTCATCTCATTGAAGGTTTTCCTCTAGTTTTTTTTTTTTTTT
>NW_006408565.1:18993008-18994208 GCF_000296735.1 Chrysochloris asiatica | reverse complement strand
TAATGCAATATGTAGTTTGATTTCTTGACTGCTGCTTCCATGAGTGTTGATGGTTGATCCAAGCAAAATCAGGTCTTCGACAACTTCAATCTTTTCTCTATTTATCGTGATGTTGTTTATTGGTCCAGTGGTGAGGATTTTTGTTTTCTTTACATTGAGATGCAATCCATACCAAAGGCTGTGGTCTTTGATCTTCATCAGTAATTATTTTAAGTCCTCTTCACTTCCAGCAAGCAAGGTTGCATCATCTGCATATCGCAGGTTGTTAATGAATGAGCCTTTTTCCAAGGTTTTTCTTCATATAATCCAGCTTCTTGGATTATTTGCTCAGTATAAAACTTGAATAAGTATGATGAAAGAATACAACCCTGGCACACACCTTCCCTAATTTTAAACCATTCAGTGTTCCCTTGCTTTGTATGAACAACTGCCTCTTGGTCTACGTACAGGTTCCTCATGAGCACAAATAAGTGTTATAGAATACTCATTCTCCCTAATATAGTTTGTCATAATCCACACAATCAAAAGCCTTTGCATAGTCAATAAAGTACAGGTAAACATCTTTCTGGTGTTCTCTGCTTTCAGGAAAGATCCTTCTGACGTCAACAATGTTATCCGTCATTCTACATTCTCTTCTGAATCCAACTTGAACCTCTGGAAGTTCTCTGTCAATGTATGAATGCAGCCATTTTTTTATTTCTTTTATCAAAATTTTGCTTGCATGGGATATAAATGATATTGTCCAATGATTTCCAAGTTCTGTTGGGTCACTTCTCTTTGGAATGGGCACAGATATGGATATCTTCCAGTCAGTTGGTGTCGGGGTCCTGCCTCGACATAGGGGTTCGGTTCACAAAGTAGGGAGATCTGGCGGCATCAGAGCTAGAGAAAGAATACACACACAGACACAAGAGAGACAAGAAGACATCCCGAAACCAGAGTGGATGTGAAACTGGAGGGCAGACCCTGGACTACAGGCATCGTGGCCCCTGCAGGCAGTAAATGCACAGCCCTGCAGGCAGTAACACACAGCCAGCACTGCAGGCAGTAACGCATAGCCAGCCCTGCAAGCCTTAACGCATGCGGGCTTCGGTCTGCGCCTCCGTTTTATTTCGGGGAGGAGCTTTACACAAAGGAAGGCGGGGTTTATTAAGACAGGGTACAGAAGTGAAATGTGATTAATCGTTCAAAACAGGACAC
>NW_006408565.1:18986922-18991673 GCF_000296735.1 Chrysochloris asiatica | reverse complement strand
CAGGGCTCATGTATGAGATTACTAACAAGCATTACTGAATAATCAGATGAGGGACAGTTTGCTATGTCTACTAGGTGGCTAGAGTCTGATCCTCAGAGCCTATGGTTTGGACGGTCAACAACGTTTGGGGCTTGGCCTCCTGACCAGGTCTGCACTGTCTGCATCTGAATCCTCCTTATTTATTGATTGTTTAAGGGATGCTGCCTGTCTTAGGTGGTCAGTGCGAATTCCTCAGTCTTACCAGTCATTGAGACTCATTGCAGCATGGCAATGGCTCTGTCTTAAGTAGCCGAGGTTCCACGTGATCCTTACCCGTCTCTGGCCACACATCCAGCATAAACAGCCGCCCTCCGAGGAAGGCAGGGAGTCTTCCATCTTCTTTTGATGCTTTCTGCATCACTCAATATTTTACCCATAGAATCCATCAGTACCACAAGTCGAGGCTTGAATTTTTTTCTTCAGTACTCTCAGTTTGAGGAATGTTGAGTGTGTTCTTCGCTTTTGGTTTTCTAATTCCAGGTCTTTGTGCATTTTGTTATAATGTACTTTGTCTTCTCAGGCTGCCTTTTGAAATTTTCTATTCAATTCTTTTACCTCCTCATTTCTTCCATGTGCTTTAGCATCTCTACACTTGAGAGCAAGTTTCAGAGTCTTTTCCGCATCCATTTTGATCTTTTCCTTCTTTCTTGTATTCTTAATGGCCTTTTACTTTCTTTCTATAAGATGTTCTTGATGTCATCCCACTACTCTTCCTGTCTTCAATCATTAGTGTCTAATGCATCAAATCTGTTCTTCAGAACATCTCTAAATTCAGGTGGAATATGTTCAAGGTCATATTTTGGCTCTCATGGACCTGCTTTAATTTTCTTCAGCTCAGCCTGAACTTGCATATGACCAGTTGATGGTCTGTTCCATAGTTTGTTCCTGGCCTTGTTTTGGCTGATGCTATGAAGATTTTCCACCATCTCTTTCCACAGATGTAGTCAATTTGGTTTCTGTGTATTCCATCTGGTGAGGTCCATGTGTATGGCCATCTTTTATTTTGTTTAAAAAGATATTTGCAGTGAAGAAGTCAATGGTCTTGCAAAATTCTACCATGTGATCTCTAGCATCTTTTATATCACCAAGGCCATATTTTCCAACTGATCCTTCCTCTTTGTTTCCAACTGTAGCATTCCAATCGCTAGTAATGATTAATGGTTAGATGTCTGATCAATTTCAGACTGAAGAAGTTGGTAAAATTCTTCACTTTCATCATCACTGACTTTAGTGGTTGGTGCATACATTTGAATAATAGTGGTATTAACTGGTCTTCCTTGTAGGCGTGTGGATATTATCCTATCACAAAGAGCATTGTACTTCAAGATAGACCTTGATATGTTCTTTTTTGATGATAAATGTGATGCCATTTGTCTTCAATCTGTCATTAATGGGATAGCAAACCATGTGATTGTCAGATTCAAAATGGCCAATGCCAGTCCATAACTATGCCTAATATAGACATAGTTAACTCTATGATGAGTGGTTATTCTTCCTTGGGGATGTGGCCAGCTCTCAATATAATGGACATTATATTGTCTGGGACTCTATCTCTCTCTCTTCTGATGTAGACCTGGAACTCTACAATTGTAAGTCATTTCCTTAATAATAGACTTCTCTTTTATATATGTATATTTCTGTTTTATATATGGTTTTGCTTCTCTAGAAAACCCGGCCTAAGACAGTCCTGGAGACAGACATCATGCTTGATAAAAAATGAAGGGTCAGCAAAGAAGAAGACCCTCAGTGAGATGGACTGACACTGGCTACAGCATGCCTACTATCGTGAGGACGGTGCAGGACTGGGCAAGGTTTCTTTTGTTCTAAGTAAGGTTGCTGTGAGTCAGAGCCAACTTGACAGCAACAGCAGCAGCCAAGAATAAATGGTGTGCTGACTATTAGAAGTGTATGGGCTAGACGGTAATCAGAAATCAAGGTGCCTTTCAGTTCAATGCAGCAAACATTGATGGACTGCTTCTATGCAACCATCACCGTTCTGGGTACTGTTTTACCCTAAGGAGGAGGAATCAATTTTCGGTTTTCATTCAACCAACCATAAGACAAGTGAGTGTAACAGGAGCCCTGAGGAAGTTACAGATGACTGTTACAACCATCATAAGTCATGTTCCCTAGTTAATAACCTGTGTTATAGCCAGGTCAGTCGTTGGCAGGTGTAACATGAGCTACAATTTACTTTCTTAGTCTAGAAACCCACTAATATTGATCCAGTTATTTGTTTTCTTTGGATTTGCTCATTAACATTGAGATATATTTTTGTCCTATTTGACCAACCAATAGAGTGTTTGTAACTTGCAGTTACAAAATAAAACCAGAACACTGTCAGCCAAGAATTCATTCAGCTGCAAGTCACTGAAACTCAACTCAGGGCCAAGACTAAGATGAGATCAGCAAGGTGCCCAGGGCACCAAATTTAAGGACACGCTGTCTTGCAGGTTCATACAAGTGCATCCCTAAATTTCGCACCCTAGATAATTCATTTGCCTTTGCCTCCCTCTAGTCCCAGATATGGTCAAACTCAAACTGGCTTAGTTAAAAAAAAGGTAGAGGCTCATTGTTTAAAGTATAGAAGGTGGTGCAGCTGGCTTTGAAAGCACGTGAATCACGGGCTCAAAGATACCGGTATTCATTTATTCATAATTATTGGTATGGTACCCAGGTCCTCAAGGGCATCCTTGACAGACTCTCACACCCAGATCAAATCAATCACAATATCTGTCTCTCCATCCCAGCCTGCTCTCCATCTTCCTTCCAGGCCTCAGCACCAGTCTCATTCTCCCACTGTAGACAGAACAGTTCCTTAATGGATCTCCCTTCCACCAATCTGTCCCCCTGACTCCCATCAAACTTAGCTGCCTTAAAATTAACCTGATAACAACACTCTACTGTTTCAGAACCTTGTACCATCTGCAGGAAGAATCCCAACCTCCTTAGAACAACACCATCTGTCTTCAGCCTGCTTCTCCCCCTCATCTGCTCACTCCCCTCCACCCAGGGCCCCTCCCAGCCTCCAGTGTGTGAATTCCCTCTACCTGGAGTACTCTTCCTCTTTTTCTCATCCTATGGACCCTACCTAAAAGTCAGCCCAGGACTAAATCTTCAGCTGGTTGTTACCATCTCTTCAGACTATAGACATCTGGTCTACCCCTTATCTTGTCTGTGTACTTTTGATCTTCCTTCTACATAGTCTTTAAACTCCCTAAATGTAAAGAGCTATTTTCTATTTGAAGTCCTAGAAAGTGCTGTAGGTATTCAATAAATGTCTGATGAATGAAATCATTAGTGAGGTACCCCAAACTCTCATTAGTGAGGTAGCCCCCAAAACCCTGCCTTATCTGATGACTGCAATAGTTCACCAACTGGGCTTCCTACCTCTATTCTTGCCCCACAAACAGAAGCATCTCAGCCATGCCTGGTATGTGCTCAATAAATACAGGTATTATTGAAGGATAACCAACACGAGAAGCAGGTAGCATTATGATCTTAAAGATGAAGATGCTAATGCTCAGAGAGAGCTGCCTGGCTAGGAAGTGATAGAGGCTGGATGTGCAACCAGGCCTTCTGATGCCAGAATTCATGCTCTTAAACATTAACCACAACTGACACCAAATGCCGAGAAGCCTCCCGAAACCCTCTCATGGAAATCAGACCCTGTCTCTAGTGAGGAAGATTACTTCTTCAAGGAGGAAGCATGACCAGAAGCCCAAGGCCAAGGTGACTCTCTGAGGTCTCCAGATTAGTTAGTAAGTGAACACTGGGGACAAAAAGGACAAAATCCCATGTTGATTCTAGCCTGGTTCTAAGATCTTGTGAGTTGCTGTTATGTCATCTCCAATTTATGGCAATTTTTTGTACAATAGGTTGAAACCGTGCCTGGTCCTGCGCCATTTTCAAGTGGGTTGCTTGGTTTGAGTCCTTTGTTGTGGCTACTGAGGGTTCCCTCAGGGTTCACTGACCCTCTACTTTACCAAACATGATGTCCATGCTTTTTTAGCCTTGGATCCTTCCTGATGATGTGTCCAATTTAATTGTGGACAGGGGAAGAAACACTTCATTATGCATTGCTCAAAGGTACGTTCTGATTTCAGAAGCATTGGTGGTTAGGTGCCATTAAATGGATTCCGACCTATAGTGACGCCATGCATGCAGAATAGAACTGCACCCCACAGGGTTTTCAAGAAGCCGACGGCCAGGCACCTTCCAAGGTGCCTCTGAGTGAGTTCCAACTCCCAGTCTTTGAGTTAGTAGTCCAGTGCTTAACCATTGCACTACACAGGGACTCCTTCAGAAACACTAAAATGGGAAAAATATGCAACCCATCTAAGGAAATGGAGTAGTCAAAGATGCCTTTGAGAAACTGCTTAGAGGCTCTTTCTTGAAATCTTCCTCGAATGAACATAGTTTGGCAAATCCTTTCCTTAACAGCACCATAAACAAGGCTGGGTTCTCTGATCTCCATTCCCGCCCACACCTCCCCTAGAGTTAATTGCACCCTTCTTGGCCCAGCCGTCTACAGATGCCACTTTCTTCCAAGCTGCACATCATTTATATGTTTACTTGTCTCTGTAAGGTTCTGAAGTGCAGGATTCCCTCCTGTGTGCCCCCGAGGCCCCAGTGCAGCTCCTGGGACTTAGTAGGTAATTAGTAAATGTTTACTGAGGGAATGCATGAGTGAATCATTGTGCAAATAAATG
>NW_006408565.1:18982898-18985917 GCF_000296735.1 Chrysochloris asiatica | reverse complement strand
GAATATGTCATTTTACATGGTAAAATTTTCCCGTTGTGATTGAGTAAAGAGTCTTGCAATGGGGAGATTATTTTGGATTAAATACCAGAGGCCTTATAAAAGGGAAGCAGGCAGTCAGAGAGAGAAAAGACACTTTGCTGCTGGCTTGGAAGTTGGAAGAAGGAGCTATGGGTCTAGGAATGCAGATAGCCTTTCTAGACGTTAGTTTAAAAACCAAGGAAACAGATTCTCTCCCTGTCTCCAGAAGAAACACAGCTGATCAGACCTCTATTAGATTTCTGACTTCCTGGAATGTAAACTAATGAATGTGTGTCTTTTCAGCTACTACTTGATAATGTGTTACAATGCAAAAAGAAACCAACACGGATGGTAGGAAATGCTGGAGAGAACGGAAGCAGGGTATGCTGGTCCTCAATGGGGAGGTTGCAGTTTTAAATTGCTGGCGGAGGGAAGAACGGTGCAGACTCCTAGTTGGAATATGGCTGTTCAATCAGAGGAACAGCAAAGAGGCCAGTGGGGAGTAATTGCATCCTTGGGTGGGAAGGGTGGCGTGTGTGTGTGTGTGTGTGTGTGTGTGTGTGTGTGTGTGTGTGTGTAGGGGAAAGAAGGTATTAGGGAATGAGAGAGGTGGGAACCCCAAAGAGGAAGCAAACAAAATGTGCATTTAGAAGAAGGGAATGGTTAGCTGTATTAAATGCTGTGGAGAACTGGCCTTGTGAATGTGGTCCATAACCTTGAGGAGAGCACTTGGAGTCAAGATCCCAGAGAATGAGCAAGGAGGAGTTGGACCCAACACACACAGAGCTCAAGTTCAAGTTTTAAAAAAAAAAACAAAAACATTGTCTCGAGGGGGATGGGAATCCTGGTGTGGTGCTGTGGGTTCATGAGCTGGACTGCAAAGTCGTTTGAACTGCGAGGTCGGCAGTTCAAGCTCACAAGTTGCTCCTCAGAAACCCCATACAGGGTCACTATGGGTTGGAAGCCTCTCAACAGCACTTCACAACAACAACAGAAAGGGGATGTGAGATCAAAATAAGGTTTTCTTTTAATTTTTTGCTTGTTTTGTTGTATGATGAAGGAAAGTATGGCATGTTTGTATGTTGCTGGTGGGACAGATACTAAAGAGCGAAGGAACCCTGGTGACACAATGGTCAGGTTAAGTGTTCGGTTGCTCACCAAAAGGTGGATGTGACAGACAGTTCAAACCCACGCAGCAGCTCCACAAGAGAAAGCCCTGGAGATGTGTTCCCATAAAGATTGTTGTTGTGGTTAAGTGCTGTTGAGTCAGTTCTGATTCATAGCAACCCTAGCGTTCCTGGAGAGGATTTCCAAAGATCAGCTAGTGAATTCGAACCTCTGACCTTGTGGTTTGCAGTCCAGTACTTATTCTACAGTGCCATAAAGATTATTGTTGTTGTTAAGTACGGTCGAGTTGGTTTCCACCCATAGCGATCTTGTATAGGGTTCTGAGGAGCGTCTGGTGAGCTTGAACCAGTTCAAACTGACTCACAGTCCAGTGCATTAACCCACAGCACCACATCAAATCTCATAAAAATTACAGCCTACAAAACCCCACAGGGTAGTTCTACTCTGCAACATGGGATTCTTGACAACACACAACAACAACAGAGACTCGGAAGAGAGGGAAGCTGATAACTGAGAAGAGCAGACTCTCTGGAGAGATGCTTGGAGAGGGGAGGGAACCAGAGACAGCAGCCGTGGAGGGGCTGCCTTCATCCAGTGATGGGAGAGAAGACGGTGAGTATGAGCACAGATGGGGGTGGGTGGAGGATGTGGAAGTTGTCTTCTAATTGTCGACTTCTCTCTGGGAGGGAAGTAGGAAGCAAGAGCATCAACTGAGAGTAAGAACAGGGAAGGAGGTGTGGGGGTTCAAAGAGAAAGGAGAAGGTGTGAAATCCTCTCTAAGAGAGGCAGAGTAAATGGAGGAGGGAGACTTAATAGAATTGGCGGGCAGTCTTAAGAATGAGACAAGTGATCCCAAATTGAGAGTGAGCTGTGATTTCTGTGTTTCTCCAGCCGTGTCTGGCTGTGCCGGTATAAGCCTGGGGTAGATAAAATGAGATTTAGGATTGCCCTCAGGTTAGTCAAATACATTGAGAAGAGGCACAACACTTGAGGGATTTGTGGAAGACAGAAGATATGCTCAAAACTATCTATGACCTAATCACTGTTCCCTGTGAACATGTTACCTTACACAGCAATTAGAATTAAGGTTACAGATGGAATTAAAACTATTAATTGGTTTGAGACAGGGAGATTAACCAGGATTACCTGGGGGAGAGGGGGACCCAATGCTATCAAAAGAATCCTTGTAAGTGGAAGAAACAGATAAGACTGAATCATAGAAATGATAATGTAAGGAAAAACTCAGCTCAAATTTGCTGACTTTGAAGATGAACAAATGGGGCCACAAGTCAAAGTACATGAGAGGCTTCTAGAAGCTTGAAAAACAAGGCAACGGATTCCTCCCTAGAGTCTGCAGAAGGAACACAGCCCTGCTAACACCTCAATTTTAGTCCAGTGAGATCCACTTCAGACTTCTGACCTCTAGAACAGTGAGATAATAGATTTGTGCTGTTTCAAGCAGCTACATTTGTGGATATTTGTTACAACAGCAAGAGGAAATTATGGTTGTTATTGTTAGGCGCCATTGCTATTTTAATTCATTGTGACCCCATGTGGCAGAGTAGAATGCCCTATAGGGGTTTTCTTGGCTGTAATCTTCAGGAACAGATAGCAGATTGTTTTCCTGTGGAGCCACTGTGAGTTTGAACCATCAACCGTTCAGTTAGCAGCTGAGAGTTTGACTGTAGTGCCACAAGGGTTCCCTCTGGGTGTCAAAAGAACTGGAGTCAATAATAAAATTAATCTATTAGATGAGGCTTATTCAGGCATATGATTTTCTAATTCAGTGCCACCAAACCCGGTGGATCCACGTTACCAGCAGTAACTGGCTTTTTATTGACAAAACATTGACACAGAAGAAGCCAATTACTGA
>NW_006408565.1:18978039-18981828 GCF_000296735.1 Chrysochloris asiatica | reverse complement strand
CCAATCCATAACAGATTGTTAGTTATTGATAATAGCAAGGTCACGTATAAAAATGGGAATCAGGTAGAGTGGGAGACAGGATCCTCAGAGGAGAAACTGGGAGGTCCGATTGTTAGAAGAATCATTTTTGTAGATATTCAAATCAACAAGACTTTAGCAGAAGTGGTGCTGGAGTCCTTGGGTGGCATAATGGTTAAATGCTAGATTAAAAGCTGCAAGATTTGTGGTTTAAACCCAACCAGAGGTGTCTGGGGACAGGTGATCCACTTCCAAAAACAAACCATTAGAGTGCAGGTCCACTCTGCACTCATGAATCGCCACGAGTTGGAATCAATCCAACGGCATCTGGTTAGGTGCTGGAGAGAAGAGTAAGGCAGGAATTAAAATCTCTAGGGAGAGCAGCTGGTGGATTCAAACTACTGAACTTGAAGTTAGCAGCGCACGCCACCACCAGGGCGTGTTAACCTAACTAATACTTTCTAAGACCCTATTTTCAACGGAGTTCCATTAATAGGTACCAGAGTTAGGACTTCAACATTTCTTTTTTTTTTTTTTTTTTTTTTCAAAGCTTTAATTGTAAATTGAGTGATAGTTTACATGTGAGAACATCAGTTTTTTTTTTTTTTTTGGGGGGGGGGGCACAATTCAACCCCTAACAGCACCCTGACATATACAAGACTGTAAGATCCAAGAAGGTAAGGACCAGCTGTTTGCTTTTCTCTGTACCCCTTTCCTGGCACAATGCCTGGCACACAACAAGTGTTCAGAAATTATCTGCTGCTGAATGCTTGAGTGAGTCAACAGTGGCCATTGGGTCTTGGCATGGCACTGCGGGTTAGTACGCTGAACTGCAAAGTCATTTGAACTGCAAAGTTGGTGGTTCAAGCTCACCAGCCGCTCCTCAGAAACCTATACAGGGTCACTATGTGTTGGAACCAACACAAAGGCACTTAATAACAACAACATATGTGATTACTGGGGACAGCAATGAGTCAGTGGTAGAATCCTCGCCTTCCATCTGGGAGACTGGGTTCAATTCTTAGTCATTGCATTTATGAACAGCCACCACCAGTCTGTCAGTGGAGGCTCTGTGATGCTGAACAAGTTTCAGCAGAGCTTCCAGACTAGGATAGATGAGGAAGAAAGGTCCAGGCAAACTATGTCTAAGGAAACTAGCTAATAAAAACACTATCATCAATGAGCGTAAAACCGATGTCCGCCCATGTAAATTATCACTCAGTTCACAATAAAAGCTTTAAAGAAAACAAACAAACAAACAAACGATCATCACACCCCTCTGATCCTGTTGCCATGGGTGGGGGGAGGGACGGTGAGGTGGAGGACAATTGGACAGCAGCTAACACATGTGGTTAGATTAGGCACTGAAATGGAGGGATCTGCTTTGAGATCAGTATTAGGAAATGAAGCCAGCTTCAAAATCTCCTCTGGCCCCATCTTTGATTCCACATGGTCTGGTTTAGGGCTTGTTGGGCAGCAAGTGTCTCCACTGAACTGCATTCCTGAGATCAGCTAACTTCCAAAGGCAGCCTTTGTTTACACCGTTCTGTTGTTATGCAAACATGGTTTGGCTTTGAACTAGACTGTAATTTGATGGATGCACCAAGAGTTTATCTTATGAGCACAGGTGTACTGCATGTAACATTTGCATCCATCGGCTCTGCTAACGCCCTACATCCTTGGCATTTGACTACAGACTAATGCTGTTCTGAAGACTCCTCTATACTTAAAATCCTGCCAAATGAATAATGACTTTTGGCACACACTGATTATTCCTTATTTTCTTAGTCATAAATACATATACACAATTTTACCAAAGGTTAGGAACACATGAAATGGATTTTAGTCATTGTCCTGCCATTTACTTGCTGTGTGACTTTGGACAAGTTATTTCGCCTCTCTGAGACTCAGGACCTTCATCTGTGAAATGAGGTCTATATACTGTTTCATATCTTGTGAAGTTAGTGTGAGGATTAGTTATGGTAACGGGAAATATTTTGCAGAATACATAGCACATAGTGAGCTTTAAGTAAATATTGGTTTGCAGCTAAATGAATGAGAAATGAATAGAACTTCAAACAAAGTCAAACAATTACAGTTTCAAATAGGTCTGCAGCCGAAATTTAGATATTCGCAAGCCTTCCTGAGAAAGCACAGGTGCTTCTTTAAAGAAAACGCATACATAATGCACACAACAAAGAAAATGTACAGCAATCCAGCACCAATAGACATACACACACACTTATCTATAACCAACATACATACAATAGTAAATCATAGCTCATTTCAATTCATCACTTACATAATCACTCACAACCACCTGGCTATTAAGAAAATTGTACTTTAAGAGCACTGAAAATCCTGCCAAAACCTCTCTAAATAAAACCATTCCCAGCCTTCCAGAGAAGCATTGTACCAATTGCTATCGGCTTTTTTTCAAAGAAGAAAAGCAAGGTCACAAAATGAGTCACTGTCAGGGGTGATTTTTAAAAAATAAAAGTGTATGTGCTGTCCTATCAGAATAATGTACTGACCTGTTACTAATTAGGGGTTTGCTCTAAACTATTTTTTCTTGTAGTGGGGATAATCAATACTGAATTAGAAGGCAGAAGCATGTCTCATACAGCTATTTGACAAGCATCTTTTGAGTACCTACTATGTTCCAGACACTGCCCAGGGAAGGGTGGATTTGCAGTGTGTTTAAGACAGATGCATTCACTGCCTTTGAAAGGCTTAGGGTCTTAGGAGTAGGATACAGACAAATTCAGATTAATGCTTTGGGGGGAAAACAAACAAACAAGAGAAGTCAGTAGGGGTTAGGAAACAATTACTCTAAATCAGTGACATTTAAGCAGAGTCTGGAAAGATGAGTAAGCAGGAAGAGGAAATGAGGAAGAAGGAAGGATGAGGAAATTTGGGAACAGCATGTGGAAAGGCCCTGGGGCAAGAAGATGCTGAGTGGTTCTGAGGACTGGGAAAAGGCTACCATGGCTGGAGCAGAGATGTAGCAGAGAGGGGTTCAAAGGAAAGATGGGGTGAACGACCATCACAGAGGGCTTTGGGACCATTACAAGAGATTAAAAGATTGTATCTGTTATCTTTCTCAGAGAAACAATTACCCCATAGCTCAGCATAAGACAACAACAAACATTTATTAATCCTTCGTTTCAGAGGGTCAGGAATTTGGGAGCATCTTAGCAGGATGGTTTTGACATAGGGTCTCTCATTAGGTTGCAGTTGAGTTGTAAACAGGGCTTGGCTGGGGCTGGAGGATCTCCTTCCAAGATGGTTCACACATATGAATGGGAGAACTGATACTGACCGTGAACATGTGGTCTCAGTTCCTTGCCATGTGGACTTCTCCACAGGGCTTCTTGACACACAGCTGGTTTCTACCATAGCAAGTGATCCAAGCGAGAATAAGGCAGAAGCCACATGTCCTAACCTTGCAAATCATACACTATTATTTATGTCACATACAAAGTATCATTGGTTATTCCTTTCTGCTGTGAAAGAGGGACTCCACACAGGCTTAGGGTCTTAGGAATAGGATACAGGAGTTGAGGATCTTTGGAAACCATCTTGGAGACTAGCTATAATGTCTCACATGTCATGTGGGTTCCCACAGTGTCTAGTTCTGAACTCAGCATCTACCTGATAAAATGATTCCTAAGTTGGTAGAGGTGTGCCTTACCCAATCCATGGTGTTTTCAATAACCTCATATGCATGCAAAAGCTGGACAGTGAATAAGGAAGACCATAGAAGAATTG
>NW_006408565.1:18974025-18977939 GCF_000296735.1 Chrysochloris asiatica | reverse complement strand
GAAACCCTATGCAGGGTCACTATGAGTCGGAACCAACTCCACGGCACATTAACAACAACAGCAATACAATTTATGACTGAAGAACTTACAGGATTTCATTGATCCCAGAGGGTGACCTAATTGATAGGAAAGCTAAGCTTAAGCTTTTATAAAGACAAGTCTTAGGGGTGTTTCTTGTCCATTCAACCACTAATGCCATTTGTCAACCACATAACTCCATTTTTAACTTACGTAGCAAAGGAATCCACCACAATTCTGTCCGTTTGTCATACTGTGGTGGCTTGTGTGTTGCTGTGATGCTGGAAGCTATGCCACCAGTATTGTAAATACCTGCAGGATAAACCGTGACAGACAGGTTTCAGAGAAGCTTCCAGACTAAGAGTAGGAAGGAAAGGCACCCACTTCTGAATGATTAGCCACTGAGAACCTTATGAATAGCAGTGGAACATTGTCAGATATAGGGCCAGAAGATGAAACCTCACTCAGATGGGAAGATACTCAAAACAGGGCTGGGGAAGAGTTGCCTCCTCAAAGTAGAGTTGACCTTAATGATGTGGAAGGGACAAAGCTTTCTATATTTTCATTTGCTGATGGGCTACAACTCAAAAGGAGAAGAAATGGTTACAAAATCCATTAATCCACAGAACATGGAATGCACAAAGTATGAATCCAGGAAAATTGGGAGTAGTCAAAATTGAAATGGAACCACAAAGATTGATATCGTGGCACTGGTACGTTAAAATGGACCAGTAGTGATCGTATTGAACACCACAATCATATGTTTAGTAAGCCAAGAACAAAAAATTCAAGATGAATCGTGTCCCATTCATCATCAAACAGAGCATTTCAAGATCTATTGTGAAATACAATGTTGTCTGTGATAGAGTAATATCCATGTCTGTGTCTTCAGCTGGGTTCTCTAAAGAAGCAAAACCAATGCAACTTTATATGCTGTTGTTATAAGTGCTGTCCAGTCGGTTCTGATCTATAGTGACCCTGTATAGGGTTTCCAAGGAGTAGCTGGTGAGCTTGAACCGCCAACCTTGCAGTTCAAACGACTTTGTAGTCTGGTGCATTAACCCACAGCGCCACACCAGGACTCCCATATGTATGTGTAGATAGATAGAGAAAGAGAGAGAGAGAGAAGTTTATATCAAGGAAACAGCCCACAGCTGTAGAGATAGCACAATCCCAAGTGCAGGTCCAACGGACCAAGACCAGCAGGCACGCCGGGAATACAGGAATCCCAAATCAAGGAACAGAGCAGGATCTCAGCACTGGAGCAGGGATGGAAGCAGAGTGCTACAAAACCAGCAATGTGGAGTACTCGAACCAAGGCGATAGGAACAGGTGTGCAGGGCCATCCGGTGAGCATCCAGTTTTCCAGGTACACTCAGCAGGCAGGTTTAGCAGGAAAATACTCAACAGAGCAGGCCACTGGCTCAGGTTCAGAAATCAAATAATATATTGCATCAGGAAATCTGCTGCAAGAGATTTCTTTAAAATGTTCAATAGCCAAGATGTCAGTTTGAGGACTAAGGTACACCTGACCCAAGCCATGTTTTTTTTTTTAAGCCATGGTATTTTCAATCACCTCATATATATGTGAAAGTTGAACAATGAATAAATAAGATGAAAGAAGAATCAATGCATTTGAATTATAGTGTTGAAGAAGCATAATAAAAGTATCATGGACTGTCAGAAGAAGCAAATCTGTGTTGGAAGTAGTACAGCCAAAATCCTCCTTAGAAGGCAGAATGGCGAGACTTGGTCTCTCTTACTTCCAACATGTTATCAGGAGGGATCAGTCCCTGGAGAAGGACATCCTGTTTGGTAATGTGGAGGGTCAGCGAAAAAGAGGATGACTTGACACAATGGGATGAGTGAGTAGATACAGTTACAGCAGCAATGGGTTCAAATGTAACAATAATTGTGAGATCGCACAGGACTGGGCAATGTTTTGTTCTGTTGTGCATAGCATCATTGTGAGTCAGAACCAACTGGACGGTACCTAATAACATGGCAAGATATTGAATGAATCAGGAAGTAGCACAAGAAGGTGGCATGACTATAGAGTCACTGTACCAAAAGGATTGGTCAATATTCAACCATTTCACGTGGCAGTATATGATCAAGAACCGATGGTATTGAAGGAAGACACCCAAGCTACACTGAAGGCACTGGTGATAAACAAATCTCCAGGAATTGACAGAATACGACTTGAACTCTTTCAACAAACTGATGCAGCACTGGAGACCCTCATTTGTCTATACCAAGAAATATGGAAGACAGCTACTTGGTAAACCATCTGGAAGATATCCATATTTGTGCCCATTCCAAAGAATGGTGACTCAACAGAATATGGAAATCATGGAACAATATTATTAATATTACATGCAAGTAAAAATTTCTCGAAGATAATTCAGAAATGATGGCAGCAGTACATCAACAGAGAGAGCTGCCAGAAAATCAAGCAAGTTTCAGAACAAGGATGTGGAACAAGGGATATCATTGCTGACATCAGATGGATCTTGGCTAAAAGCAGAGAATATCAGAAAGATGCTTATTTGTGCTTTATTGACTATGCAAAGGCATTCGACTGCGTATAGATAACATTGGGAAGAATAGGAATTCCAGAACACTTAATTGTGTTCATAAGGAACCTGTACATAGATCAAGAGGCAGTTGTTTAAACAGAACAAGGGGATATTGAATGGCTTAAAGTCAGGAATGGTGTGTGCTAGGGTTGTATCCTTTCACCAAATTTATCCAATCTGTATGCTAAGCAAATTATTCAAAAAGCTGGGTTATATGATGAAGAACGTGGTTGCAGGATTAAAGGAGGAGTCATTAATAGCCTGAGATATGCAGATAACAAAATTTTGTTTGCTGGAAGTTAAGGGGACTTCAAGTACTTACTGATGAAGATTAAAAACTACAGCCTTCAATATGGATTACACCTCAGTGTAAAGGAAATAAAAATCCTCACAACTGAATCAATAAATCAGATCATGATAAACAGAGAAAAGATTGAAGTTGTCAAAGATAAGTTTTTGTGCTTGGATCCACAATCAACACTCATAGAAGCAGCAAGCAATACATCAAGAAATCAAAGGATGTATTGCTTTAGGCAAATCTGCTATAAAAGACCTCTTTAAAGAGTGAAGACTTGATGGCACTTAACAACAACAACAAAGTGTTAAAAAAAACAAAGATGTCAGTTTGAAAAGTAAGGTGTGCCTGACAAAAGCCATGATATTTTCAATGTATTTACATGTGAAAGTTGGACAACGAATAAGGAAGATGGTAGAAGAGTCTGTGCATTTGAATTATGATATTGGTGAAGATTTTAATTAAAGACTCTACAGAAGAATACATATCAAAAGGGAGAGAATGCAGAGTAGAATTTCAAATTACCCTAGATAAACTCCTAAAACTATTGCTCTGAGATCATCTTTAAACCTTATACCAAAATATCTCCCAAAGAACAATACCACTAGGGATGTACCCATGCCTCAGAAGCAACCATTTGAGGTTAAAGGGTGGCATTAAAAAGAGTGAGATTAAAGTTCAGGAGGGTTTGGAAAGAAAGAGGAATGGAAACAGGAAGCATAGGGAGGAAGTGGGATAAGTGATGCTACATTGTGGGGACTGCAAGCAATGACATGAAACAAATGTGTATGAATTGTTGAATAGAAAATGGATTTGTTCTGTAAATTTTCACCCAACTCACAACAAAAGGATACATATATACCAATACCCTTTGAAGTCTTGTTAACTCAAACAATCATTTAGCTTACCTATAAAGAATGGCTGTCTTGAGCATTGTGCTCTTTTAAGAACTGTATGGGGGAGACAACAAACAAGATGGCAGATCAGGTGGATGTATAGCAGAGAGCTCCGCCAACAACAAC
>NW_006408565.1:18963769-18970810 GCF_000296735.1 Chrysochloris asiatica | reverse complement strand
GAGGAGAATATTGAAAGTGCCATGGGCTGCCAAAAGAACCAACAGATCTGTGTTGGAAGAAGTGCAGCCAGAGTGCTCCTTGGAGGCCAGGATAACCAAACTTCATCTCTCATACTTTGGACATATTGTCAGGAGGGACCAGTCGCTGGCGAAGGATATCATGCTTGGTAAGGTGGAGGGTCTTAGAAAAAGAGGAAGACACCCCCCTGCCTCCCCAGAGAGATGGATTGGCCAAATGGCAGCATTAATGGGCTCAAATGTGGCAACAATTGTGAGGTTGGCCCAGGACCAACCATAGGGTCGCTATGAGTCGGTACCAACTCGATGGCACCTAACAACAACAACAAGGTGGTAGACTGGCCATCGGAGGATTTGTTTGGTGCAACTGAGTCAGTTCCTACTCATAGCAACTCCATCTACAACAGAAGGAAACATGTTGTACTGAGCCATGTTTGTGCCCACTGCTGCAGCCATGGTGTCAAGTCATTTCGTTGAGTGTCTTCATCTTTTTTGCTGACCCTCTACTTTACCAAAAATGGTATCTTTCTCCAGGGATTGGTCAGTCCTGACAACATGTACCAAGTATGAAGTCCATGGTATATTCAATATTCTTCACCAACACCATAATTCAAATGCATCAATTCTTCTTTGGTTTGCCTTATTCATTATCCAGCTTTCTCATGCATATGAGATGATGGAAAATACCATGGGCAGTCACACCTGCGTCTTCAAAGTGACATCTTTGTTTCTTAACACTTT
This sequence comes from Chrysochloris asiatica, assembly GCF_000296735.1. Lineage (NCBI taxonomy): Eukaryota > Metazoa > Chordata > Mammalia > Afrosoricida > Chrysochloridae > Chrysochloris > Chrysochloris asiatica. The sequence continues at coordinate 18,970,051 of NW_006408565.1, read as the reverse complement.
AAAGAGGTCTTTTGCAGCAGATTTGTTCAGATTTTCCCATAGGCAGGATTTAAGCAGTTAGTCTAACTTCCTCCGAAAAATGTTCCTGAATAAATACATATGAATTAATTGATCAATTGATATGCACTGATGTACTTTTCTGTCTCCAGGAACAGATGATAATGTAACCAAGTAAGTAGGATACATGTATCTTCAGTGCAATTATGAACTAGCAGATGAGAAATAAGGAGAGACTTCCTGTTAGACATGGTAGATTGAGAGAAACTCTTCATTTCCTCCCCAAGTCCTATTCAAATGTCAAGAAAGGAATACAAACAGCATAAACCGTCAGAGAAAAACAGAACAAGAAAGTAGACAGCAGCAGTTGAGAAATGTTAACAAAATTTTAGAGACTAGAAGGCACAAGGAAAAGGCGTAACAAACTCAGAAGTGTGGAGAAAACAGAAACCCAGCCACCTACAGGGAAAAGTGCCAACAAGAATGAAGTGGAATGAAGCCACATCATGCCGCAAAAGCCTGTAAACCCAGTAATTCCAAGCAGCAGAAATCTCTGGAGGTGAGGATGCAGCTCATAAGTAAACATAAAGGCACAATTGTAAGCCTGCAATGAGATCCCCAGATGCCTTCTCCTATCCTGAGCAGCTTGAAAAGTGCCACCAGACTCCTCTAGTAGAAGACTGGAGCTTTACCCTCTGTAGAGACTGAACTGAAGAGGCACCAGGCAGAGACCAAGGTGAGGGGGCGCACCATACTGAACACAGAGGGTTAACTGGAAGTCTGCTTACTGATCCCTGACAACTCCGGGTCCATCTCTACCACTCCCAGAATGCTGGCAGTCCAACTTACACACCTGCTTTGTCAAGGGCAACAGAGAACACTAGGCGTTCTCTCTGGGACACTGACTCCTAGCCCCAAAGAAAAGACCTATAGATGTGGATACTTGGAGATTTCCTTAAATGATGGCTGCTACCATTGAGGCAGAGATTCTTTTAAAATCAGTTTTCTTAAAAAAAGACAACATAAAGGAACTCAAAGTTAACAGAGTAAAGCAGGGAACTAAAGAATACTTCTATGAAATCACTATAGCTAATATTTTCTAAGAAATCACTATAATTAATATCATATCCCTGAAACAAGTACATACACACAAATATAAAGAAAGAAAATGCTCTTAGAAATTAAAAATATGAGAGGCAATATAAAAAAAATCTTGACAGAAAGGTTGGAAGATTTTAATATTAGTTGGAGTAATGTCCCAGAAAGTAAAACAAACATAAAAAGATGGAAAATTGGACATAATATTTTGAAAAAAAATAGAGGATCCATCCAAGAGGTCCAAGATTTGACTAAAATAGATTCTGGAGAAGAAGAAGGGATTCAAAATAGAGAAAATGGAAGGAAAGAAATTTAACAAAGAACTTTCCTTAAAATTTAAGAGGTTGGTTTCCAGGTTCAAAGGTCCACCAAGTGTCCACAGTGAATCATCACGAAGATGCTAAAAGCACATTCTGAAGAGCACAACTGAAGGTCCTAAAAAACTTCTGCCCAGACAAGTCAGACACAGAGGATCAGGTTTCAGAATGTAACATGACTTCTCAACAGCAACTTCAAACTCCTAAGAGAAATTTACCCTCAATCTAGAATTCGATCCCAAGCCAAACTATCAATCAAAGGTATAGGAGGAAGCACTCTGCCCAAACAAGGAAAGAAACCAAGGAAAAGAAAAGACAAGGGTTCTAGAGAACAGGATCTGAAACTAAGAGAAGCAAAGGAAATTCCCTGGTTGGTAACAGAGCCAAGTTCCGAAACTGGTCTGTAGAGGAACCAAGCCAGATTAGAGCCAGGGAAAGCTGTTCTAGGAGGGTGCCTCAAAGAAACATATAGAACTGAAAGATTACCTGGTGTGTTCAGTCGTGTGGAGAGTTTTGTAGTTTGGTTGTAATCCCTGGAGGCACAAATGGTTAACCATTCCACTACTAGTAAAACGGTTGACAGTTCAAACAAACACAGAGGCACTTTGAAGAAAGGCCTGGTGATCTACTTTGGTAAGGTCATAACCTTAAAAACCGTATAGAGGAGTTTTACTCTGCACACATGTAGTTGATAAGAGTTGGGCCTCGACTCAACAGCAACCAACAACAACAGCACAGTTTTGTCAGAAAGTTTGGAGATAAATGAGTGACAGGTATATCATGAAGTTTTGAAAAGTGGGACAATTACTAACTTCTAGAAAAGGAAAAGATTTTCCAATCAGAGAAATGGAATCATAGGACATTTCAAGGCTCAGCTTGGAGTAGAATTTGCACAGTCATAATAATGAAACACCAGATACCGGTGCAATGACAATAAAATGTTCAGATTAAGGGAGGTTGTTAGGTGCCCACTGAGTCGGCACAACAGAATGAAACACTGCACTGTCCTGCGCCCTCCTCACAATTGTTGCTATGTTTGAACCTACTGTTGCTGCCATTATGTCAATCCATCTGATGGGGGGGTTGTCCTCTTTTTCACTGACCCTCTTTTTTACTCTTCCTTCCTAATAATATGTCCAGAGTATGAGAGATGCAGTCTCGCCATTCTGGCTTCTAAGGAGCTTTCTGGTTGTACTTCTTCCAACACAGATTTGTTTGTTCTTCTGGCAGTCTGTGGTACCTTCAATATTCTTCTCCAACACCATAACTCCAATGCATTAATTCTACAGTCTTCCTTATTCTTTGTCCAACTTACGCGTGCACGTGAGGCTATTGAAAATAATGGTGGCTTAGTACTGGCACATCTTACTTCTCAAATGGATACCTTTGCTCTTTAAAGTGACCTTGTGCAGCATATTTGCCTAATGCAATACATCGCTTGATTTCTTGACTGTTGCTTCCATGAGTGTTGATTATAGATCGAAGTAAAACAAAGTCTTTGACAACTTCAGTCTTTTCTCCATCTATCAGTTATTTATTGGTCCAGTTGTAAAGATTTGTTTTCTTTACATTGAAGGGCAATCCATACTGAAGACTGTGGTCTTTGATCTTCATTGGTAAGTATTTTTAAGTCCTCTTTGCTTCCAGCAAGCAAGGTTGCATCATCTGCAAATTGCAAGTTATTAATGAGTCTTCCTCCAATCTTGATACCATGTTCTTCTTCATATAATCCAGCTTCTTGGATTACATGCTTAACATACAGAGTGAATAAGTATCGTGAAAGAATAAAATTCTGACAAGCAGAACAGCCTGGAGCGGCTAGAAGAACGGAATATACTTCTTGAAAGAAAGACCGACAGGAAAAATACAAAACAATAACAGCAGTCTGACTGATTACTACAAGAACAAGCTCACCCAGGAGACATCAAGGCAAGTGGTCAGGTCCCCTTAGGGTAAACCCCTTCCAAGACTAAGACTCAGTGGGAATGCATGAGTAGACATGCACTCTGATTGGTGACCATGTTTGTCATCAATATGGGGAGTGAAGGAAAAACAGCAATGAAGCTGCAAGCTAAGCCCTACAATGTTCAATAGACTCCTGTGAACCCAGGTGGAGCCCTGGTTGACCAGCAGTGTGCCAAGACCTGGGGACTCTTGGGCTCAGAGTCAGTGACATAGCCACAGAGGACTAGAGTGGAGAGTGAAGCGTCCAGCTGATAAGAAGAGAGGGCATATGCACAAGAATACCCACACTTACAGATAATACCCACTTGACTGGCTTCAATGACTGGATGATCAGAGCTCAAGTAGAAGAAGAAAGAAGAGGGAAAAAAGAGTAAGCTGATACAATTTGATGAACTTGACCTACACCTGTGGATGCAGTAGCTCAAAAGAGGGAACAAATCCTTACAGCAAGAATCATTCCCACCACCTCCACACACAGAGTAGACAGGGATGGGCAACTTGGACATTGGCTACCCAAAATGGGATGGGGAGGGGCTACAGAGGCAAGAAGTGACTGGTTTATAAGCTTTCAAGAGGGAACCTAGATCCAGAGGGCCTGGAGGAAGGTAGAATCTCCAGTGAGTAGTATCCAATCTGTCTAGGCGGGGCTGATGAAATGAAATGCAGATGGGTCTCTTGTGATACAATAGTGAATAATTGTTATCAGGGCTGATTGTGAGGGTTGGAAATGTAAAGGTAGACGTTTTATAGCAAGGAGGAGAGTGATTAACTTTCCAGTCTAGGAGCGGAGGTCCCTGGGACCATCAAGGGAGAAGAGCAGAGACCGGGACCCTACCCAGAGTGGCAGTGATGCCTGAGATGGTGTGGAGTGATGGCGCAGCTGGGGACTTTAGATCTAGAGAGGGGGAGGGACTGTGTACTGAAGACCGGGGGGGGGGGGGGGGGGGGGGGGGGTGGGGGAAAGAGCGGGCTGGCTTGCAGCATATACCCTTTGCCCTTTGGTTGGTTGATGATGCATGGAGAGGATTGTAACCATAGCAATGAAACGATATAAGATAGAATGTATGTAAAATTAATGTTCTCCCATGCAAACTACCATATAATCACAATAAAACACTTTATTAAAAAAAGGGGGGGGGGAGTCTAGGTTCAGAGGGCCCGGAGAAAGGTAGAATCTCCACTGAGTAGTATTCAATCTGTCTAGGCGGGGCTGATGAAAGGAGATGGGGATGTCTCTTGTGATACAATAGTGAATAATTGTTATCAGGACTGACTGTGAGCATTGGAAATGTAAAGGTAGACGGTTTGTAGCAAAAGGAGGGGAGTGATTAACTTTGCACTCTAGAAGCAGAGGTCCCTGGGACCATCAAGGGAGAAAAGCTGAGTGCAGGATCCTACCCAGAGAGACAGTGACACCAGAGATGAAGGCAGAGATGATTATGTGGAAAGATGGAGTGGCTGGGAACTCTAGACCCAGAGAGGGAGAGGGGCTGTGTGCTGACAACGGGAGGGCAGGCTTGCAGAGTATATACCGTTTGGTTGGTTGATGATGCATGGAGTGGATTGTAACCATGACAATGAAACGATATATGATAGGATGAATACAAAACTAATGTTCTCCCATGTAAACTATCACATAATTCACAATAAAACTTTTTTTTTTTAAAGAATATAATTGTGGAGCATACCTTACCTGATTTTAAAACATTCAGTGTTCCTTGTTCTGTCCAAATGACTGTGCCTTGGTCTATGTACCATTTCCTCATGAGCACAATCAACTGATGTGGAATATCCATTCTTCAGAATGTTATTCATAGCTTGTCATGATCCACACAGTCAAAAGCCTTTTCATGGTCAATAAAGCACATGTAAGCATCTTTCTGGTATTCTCTGCTTTCAGTGAAGATGCATCTGAAATCAACAGTAATATCTTTTGTTCCATGTCCTCTTCTAAATCTGGTGTGAATTTTTAGCAGTTCCCTCTCAATGTACTGTTGCAGCCATTTTTAATTATCTTCAGCAAAATTTTACTTGCATGTGATATTAATGGTATTGTTCAATGATTTCTGCATTCTGTTGGGTCATCTCTCTTTTGAAAGGGCAAAAAGATGGATGTCTTGCAATCGGTTGGGCAGGTAGCTGTCTTTCAAATTTCTTGGCATAGATGAGTGAACGCCTCCAGTGTTTCATCAGTTTGTTGAAAGATTTTCATTTGTATTCCTCCAATACCTGGAGACTTGTTTTTTATCAATGCCTTCCATGCAGCTTGGACTGCTTCCTTCAGTACCATCAGTGTTTTATCATATACTACCCGTTGAAATGGTTGAGTATAGACCATTTCTTTTTGATACAGTGACTCTGTATATTCCTTGCATCTTCTTCTCTTTTTTTGATTTAAAAATATGTCTTTATTTAGCAAATTGGACAGTTTAACTCAAGCAAATTATTTGTGCACATTCTATATCTTTTCCTAATAAAAGGGATAGATACTGCCTGATAGCTTTTCCATGAAGGCATTAATTTCTTGTCATGTTCATCTTTGTATTTCCTAATGGATACATACAATGTCTTATATGAGGTACAGAACTTGACAGAAATTTGTAAAATAGATTGAATAGTATTATGTACTTGAAGCTAACTCAGTTGTCTTGAACTAACATGGTTTTTACTAATCTATTCTGCTCTTCACATTTTACTATATTTCAAAAAAAATACCATGTACACCCTTTCTTATCTTCTATGAATTAATAAGAATACAAATGTTTTCTATAAAGTAAGTGGTGATCTGTGGCACTCAAAGTCATCCCCAAATTTCTGGAAAGTGCTGTACAATTCCATCTTAATTAAGAGAATGGTGCCCCCTGGGGCCATCCTTGCATCTTCTTCTTCTTCTTTTTTTTTTTTT
>NW_006408565.1:18933367-18949808 GCF_000296735.1 Chrysochloris asiatica | reverse complement strand
TTAATGGTCCCAGAGACCCTTACATCTTCTTTTGATGCTTTCTGCATCATTCAATATTTTGCGCATGGTGATGGTGGTGGTTATGTGCTGTGGAGTCCTTCAAAATGCAAGTTGAGGCTTGAATTTTCTTTTTTTCAGTTCTTTCAGCTTGAGAAATGCTGAGTATGTGCTTCCCTTTTGGTTTTCTACCTCCAGGTCTTTGTACATTTCATTATAATAATTGACTATGTCTTCTCCAGATGCCCTTTGAACCTTTATGTTCGACTCTTAGACATCCTCATTTCTTCCATTCACCCTGGCATTGCTATGCTCACAGCAAGATTCAGAGTCTCTTCTGACACCCAGTTTGGTCTTTCTTTCCTGTCTTTTTAATGACCTTTTGCTTTCTTCTTGTATGATCTTCTTGATGTCATCCCTCTTAAGATGGTCTCTAAATTCAGGTGGGATATGTTCAAGGACATATTTTGGCTCTCATGAACTTGTTTTAATTTTATTCAACTTTAGTGTAAACTTGTATATGAGCTATTGATGGTCTGTTCCACCGCAATCTGTTCCTGGCCTTGTTTTGGCTGATGGTATTGAGCTTTTCCACTGTCTGTTCATACAGATGTACTCAATGTGATCACTGTGTATTCCTTCTTATGAGGCCCATGTGTATAATCACCTTTTATGTTGTTTAAAAAAAGGTATTTGCAATGAAGAAGTCATTGGTCTTGCAAAATTCTATTATGTGGTCTCCAGCACAGCCATATTTTCCTACTAATCCTTCCTCTCTGTTTCACATTCCAATCACCATTAATTATCAAAACATCTGATTACGTGTTTGACCAATTTCAGACTGAAGCAGTGGTATAATTCTTCAGTTTCATCATTACTGGCTTTTGTAATTGTTGCACAAATTTGAATAACAGTGGTATTAACTGGCCCTCCTTGTAAGCATGTGGATATTATCCTATCACAGACAGCACTGTACTTCACTGTAGATCTTGACATGTTCTTTTTGACAATGAAAGTGACACCATTTCTCTTGAATTTGTCATTCCCTAAATAGCAAACCTGGTGTGACGCCGTGGGTTAATGCACCAGACTGCAAAACTGCAAGGTCGGTGGTTCAAGCTCACCAGCTGCTCCTTGGAAACCCTATACAGGGTCGCTATGGGTCAGAATCGACTTGACAGCACTTAACAACAACAACAACAACATAGTAAACCGGAGTTCTGGTGTGGTGCTGTGTGATAATGCATCAGACTGCAAAGTCGTTTGAACTGCAAAGTTGGCGGTTCAAGCTCACCAGCTGCTCCTTGGAAACCCTATACAGGGTCACTATGGGTCAGAATCGACTTGATGGTACTTAACAACAACAACAATATATTAATCATATGACTGTCGGATTCAAAATAACAAAATACCAGTCCATTTCATCTTACTTTTGTTGTTGTTAAGTGCTGTCAAATCAGTTTCGACTCATAACAACCCTGTATAGGGTTTCTGAGGAGCGGCTGGTGAGTTTGAACTTCAGATCTTGCAGTTCAAACCAACCTTGCAGTTTAGTGCTTATCCTACAACGCCACCCCAGGACTCCTTCAGTTCACTAATGCCTAGGATATTGATCTTTATGTGTTGTATTTCATTTTTTGATAAATTCTAATTTTCCTAGATTCATACTTTATACACTCCATGTTCGAATTGTTAATGTATATTTGCAGCTGTTTCTCTTCATTTTGAGTTGTGGCCCATCAGCAAATGAAGGTCCCAAAGGTTTTACTCCATTCACATTATCATGGTCAACTCTACTTTGAGAAGGCAGCTCTTCCTCAATCGTATTTTGAGTACTTTCCAACCTGAGTGGCTCATCTTCCACCACTATATCTGACAATATTTTGGTGTTATTCATACTGTTTTCATTTTTTGGCACTATATCTGACAATGTTCCGCTGCTATTCATAAGTTTTTCAGTAGCTAAACTGAAAAATATGGATTCAGAAGTCGTCTTCTTCCTATTCTAGAAGCACCACTGAAACCTGCCCACCATGGGTGACCCTGCTGGTATTTAAAATACCGCTGACAAAGCTTCCAACATTGCAGCAACACAAAAGCCACCACAGTGTGACAAAGTGACAGACAAGTGGTGGCACTAAGAGAGGAGGAGGAGATTACAGGGCATGAAGTCCTCATCACCCACAGTCATGAGAGAATAAATGTTTTAAAAACTGGACAATCTGAATTAGAAGTGTCATTTAGAAATACGGAAGTAAATAACAGAAATGCCATCTACACTGCAAAAGATGTCTTTGGGAATAAGAATTAGATTAGGGAGAGATGGGGCAAGGGTCAATTTTTTAAATGATTACTATAAGCCTACAGTAAGCCAGTGGATTTTTTTTTTTAACATTTTAAAATTAATGGATATTAATATGTTAGAGGTCTTTGTAAAATAAAATTGAAAAGGAAAATGAACCAGGTGCATGTCAATCTACGAAGAGTCATGGACTGGGTGGTGGCAGTGACTCCGTGGTAGGATTCTTGCCTTCCATGCAGGAGACCCGGGTTCAATTCCTGGTCAATACACCTGCTGAGCAGCCACCACCTTTCAGTCAGTGGAAACTTTCGAGTTGCCACAATATTGAAGGATTCAGAGGAACTTCAAGACTAAGACAGATCAGGAAGAAAGACCTGGTGATCGTCTTCTGAAAATCAGCCCCAAAAACTATATGGATCAAAATGATCTGACGTACAACTGGAGATGGGCAGTGTTTGGCCCCATTGTGCCTGGGGTGAATAGACCACAGCTCTGGTAGTGTAGTGGTTACGAGTCAGGCTGCTAATCTCAAGGTCGGCAGTTCGAAACCACTAGCCATTCTACAGGAGGAAGATGAGGCTTTCTGCTCCTGTAAAATTTACAGCCTCAGAAACCCTGTGCAGGGGCACTGTGAGTTGCGGTACTTAGCAACAACAACCACAGCAACACCATGGACTGGAATGAGGGGGAAGGCTTAACAGAAATGATAGTGTTGAATTTCTGCCGGGATGGATGGAACTAGACGGGGTTTTCTAACTCTCTGAATAGGAAGGACGGTGAAACCTCTGAAGGTGGTGAGCCCTCTGAAGAAACAAGTTTCAAAGAAGAGCAAAAAGCCCAAGACCAAGGCTGAGGACATAAGGAGGAGCCACAGTAGTGGTCCCAGAAGGAGGAGGAAAGCCAGGGACGAACCAGGTTGGAGTGGCCAGTTTTGAACAGTATCAGCCAACAACGTCATACGCTACATTGAAGTCAAAGGTACTTAAAAGGAAAACAGACTATTGCAACAATTATGGGTGAGAGTTGCACAACACGATTAATGTCATTGTTGTTGTTAGGTGCCACTGAGTCAGTTCTGATTCATAACAACTCCCTGTATACCAAAATGAAACACTGTCCAGTCCTGCGCCAGCCTCACCATCATGGCCATGTTTGAAACCATTGTTACAGCCACTGGGCCAATCCAGCTCACTGACAGTCTTCCTCAGTGAGATGTATGTCCTTCTCCAGGGACTGGCTCCTCCTGATAACATGTCCAAAAGAGTGAAACATAGTCCATCTCCAGCCTCACTTTTAAGGGACAATGTAATAGATTTCACTAAACTATATACATGAAATAGTTGAATTGACAAATGTTATATATATTTTTACAAAAATTTTTAAAAGTTTTATAAAAAACAACACATTGCTGCATGCTGTGATCACAATGCCCCCAGTAGCCTTCCAGAAAGGATTTTTAGAAAAGCAATAGAATGTGAGTCACACCACCAGGATTAAGGAAAGTGAGCATTCTAGAGTAGGAGAGAGACACACACACATCTGCCTGCAGCTCTTTGTTCTCTACATTCTCCCATAGGCAAGAAGCTTAGGATTGTCAAATAACATGCATGCAATATTTTGGGATATATTTAACCAAAAATATTGTTTGTTGTCTATCTGAAACTCAAATTTAGCTGGACGTCCTCTGTCTTTGTTATATTTAGCCTCCTTCAGAAGGCTGAACCTTTGGACAAAAGTTGGGGCTTACCTCTCAGCCTTGCAATTGAGACCACTTCTGGTCACTTCCACCAGCCCCTTGCCATTTGGAAGGAGGGGAACTCCAACACAGCAAGATTCAGAGAGTAGGCCTAGGAGATGGAGGCAGGATATGGCAGGATGTTTAACTGAGCAGCCCTTCAGGTCAAAACCACAGGAAGTCCTTTCTATAAAGAGACTGGGATAATTTAACGTCTCCATTGGCCCAAGAGGCAAGTCTGGCACCATGGAAAGCACTAGAATGAGCACTTTGCTTCCCAGAACCTGCTCTCTCATCTAGTAACAAGGCAGCATCTACAGGGTGAGCACAGTGGAAGGTTTTCATGTCTTTCTCATGTGGCTTTTACCACAAGAATGTGTTACTTTTATAATCAGCAAAAAGCAATAAAGACGTTTCCATTAGGCTGCAGTGGGCCTTCTCCAGATCTAAGATTCTGCAATTCTAAGTAATTTCCTGTTCTCTATTTGCACATCATTTCAGGAGCATTCTGTAACACAGCATTATTGTGGTTTGTTATTTTACTTTTATTCCCCGGAGGATTCTGACCTTAGTACTCATTGCTCCTGCAGACTGCCACTGAATGTTGTCTAGCACACCTCTTCGAGGTCAGGTGGTTTGGCCTGGCCTGGTGGAAGCCTCAGAGCTCAAAATTCAGTCCCAGCCCAGACCCCAGCTCCTTCCTGACCAGGAGGAGTCCCCAGGAGACCTGTCTGGAAGCCAAGGAATGAGCTTGGGTGTTGGCTATTGGAGAACCCAAGGCCCTGAGACTCCTAGGTCCACATCAGGGCAGTCCCAGACTTGTAGGAAGCTTGAATGGTGAGCTAAAAATCCTGAATGGGTGAAGGCATGCCCCTTTCCATTAAGCTGGGGGTTTCCAGGGGAGAACTGAGGCTGTCCCATCCAAATGTAGCAAGTTACTGGTTTAGGGACCCACAGAGCTCAGGCTGAGTGGAGACTTGGGAACCAGTTCTGTGACCTTGGACAAATCGTTTAACTAAACCTGGGCTGTCCTGGGGATTAAATGAGATAATGAATGAAAACACCTGGAGTATACCAAGAACACACCACAAGCTCAGTTTTATCTATTTAATCCTCCTTCAGAGAGTCCAGAGGCTGTCCTTTGGCGAGGAGCTTTCCACTCGAAATTCACATAGACCCAGGGCTGTTTTGGAAGGTTCCCCACCTTCAAAGAGTTTTCCTGCTTCAGTTCGAGCAAGGGGCATTGCCAGCTGCTGGAGCGGTGGCTGGTCTTCCAGCTCAGGCGCAGCCGCCTGGCCCACGACCTTGGAGAACCTGGGAGACGCTTCACCAGCACCAGGCGACAGTACTTTTCCACTGCACTGCTTGGCCACCTCAGCTGGCTTTCAGTTGTGCAGACAGAAGACAAAGTACGCCAGACCGGCCCCTAAAGCCTCAAACTTGCCCGCCCCATCAGGAGGCCACCAAAAAATCATTCCCAGAAATGTGGGTAGGGGCATGTTGTGAGTAGAGGGTGTCAAGAATCCTAGAAAGAGAAGGGGATCCCGAGCGCTACAAGGGGGGCTTGCAGACCCCTAGGGAAGCTGGTGAAATTTGCATTGGCCAAGCACTTTGGAATATTTCAAGCGATTCCTACACCCTTAGGTCCCCCCTTCCCCCCACCCTTCAATAATAATGATTAAGCCCTTTCCACCGCGCCTGTGCTGGGTCCTGGGTGATGAGCAGCGCTAGCCTACGCGGAGGAGGGGACAGAGGAGGGCGATGGGAGGGGACAAGAGAGCTAGCGGTCCCGCCCGCTGATGTAGGCAGCCTGGGGAGGTGGAGCCGCGACGCCTGAAGGAGTCCCCACCGCAACCGCGTTCTCGGTCTATCCCACCAAGCAGCTGCCAGACCCGGCTCCGGCTCTGGCGCCCGCCCTGACGCCGCAATCCGGGCGGCAGGGGCCGCCGCATCCTTCCTGTTAGGGCCTGGGGGCGCCCCAATCCCTGCCCCTCTTGGATTCCCGAACGGCTGGAGCGAATCCGGGAAAAGCTGTTGCCAGCCGAGCAGCCGCCGCCCGGACATCTCGGCCGCCAGCCCGGCTGGGCACCTGGCATCTGCGAAATCAGCCCCGCCTGGCACTGGGCATCTCCGGACACCGAGTGTCTGCGGCGCCGCCTGACTTCTCTCAACCCCGGGGCCGCGGACTTCGGCGCGCTCTCCTCTCCCCCGGGCACGACGCCCGGGAGCTCCCCGTGCCCCCAGCCCCTTCGGCCGCCACCGCCGTGATGCTGCCGTGGAGACGTAACAAATTCGTGCTGGTGGAGGACGAGGCCAAGTGCAAGGCGAAGAGCCTGAGCCCGGGGCTCGCCTACACGTCGCTACTCTCTAGCTTCCTGCGCTCCTGTCCGGACCTGCTGCCCGACTGGCCTCTGGAGCGTCTGGGCCGCGTGTTCCGCAGCCGACGCCAGAAAGTGGAGCTCAACAAGGAGGACCCGACCTACACCGTGTGGTACCTGGGCAACGCCGTCACCCTGCACGCCAAGGGCGAGGGCTGCACCGACGACGCCGTGGGCAAGATCTGGGCGCGCTGCGGGCCGGGCGGGGGCACCAAGATGAAGTTGACGTTGGGGCCGCACGGCATCCGCATGCAGCCGTGCGAGCGCGGGGCCGCGGGCAGTTCCGGGACCCGGAGGCCGGCGCACGCCTACCTGCTGCCGCGCATAACCTACTGCACGGCCGACGGGCGTCACCCGCGCGTCTTCGCCTGGGTCTACCGCCACCAGGCGCGCCACAAGGCCGTGGTGCTGCGCTGCCACGCCGTGCTGTTGGCGCGGGCGCACAAGGCGCGCACCCTGGCCCGCCTGCTCCGCCAGACCGCGCTGGCGGCCTTCAGCGACTTCAAGCGCCTGCAGCGCCAGAGCGACGCGCGCCACGTGCGCCAGCAGCACCTCCGAGCAGGGGGCGCTGCCGCCTCGGTGCCCCGCGCCCCGCTGCGACGCCTGCTTAACGCCAAATGCGCCTACAGGCCGCCGCCGGCCGAGAGAGGCCGCGGAGCACCGCGCCTCAGCAGCATCCAAGAGGAGGATGAAGAGGAGGACGACGAAGAAGCAGAGGAAGGAGCCCCTCAGCGCGAGCGGCCCGAGGTCCTCAGCCTGGCCCGGGAGCTGAGGACGTGCAGCCTGCGGGGCGCCTCGGCTCCTCCGCCGCCCGCGCAGCCCCGCAGCTGGAAGGCCGGCCACAGGGAGCGGTCGGGCCAGGCGCGCTGAGAGCCGAATGGGCAGGACTCTCGGCCCAGGACCCGGCTGGCCCTACTTTTCAGCCTCCAACCCCAGCCCGCTTAGGCTCCTCCTGACCCCCGCAGCCCTTGCCTCCCTTGTGGTCTCTGTTGTCCGGCCCGACAGCGCCCGGTTGGCAGGGCTCCTGGCCGCCCCGCCTCATCCAGGCTCAAAGTGGCACTTTATAAGTCCTTGATTCTTGGGGGTTGAGGGAGAAGGGAGCAGTGTTCATGGTTCGCGTCTTCCCTCATCCTGAGTTTCGGGGCCTGCCTCCTAGCTTTACACCATGTCTTTACCTACAGTCCTCCCCGCTCCCAAAACATTCTCTTGCTAGAAGGGATGAGAAGTTTCCAGAAATCCAGAAGGGCGGGTTTGGACCCTGGCCAAGATGGAGGCAGAGGTCCTGCCCTTGACACCCCCACTCCTCACCCCAGACTTTCTCACTGGGATGAGAGTGACTACCCTCCCTGGGATGAGAGGCATTCTTGGAGGGAAAAGTTCTAGTGGCCCTGAAGAATTGAAGCTGGGCCCATGATGCCACAAACGCAGTTTCCCACCATACAGACAGGAAAGCAGTAAACCTTAAGTGTGGCCTCTCTACCCGTTGGAGGACTTCTGTGACTTCACTGCTCTGCCTTTCAGATGGTCCTCCCATCGTTCAGAAGACCAGGTTAAACCAGGTAACAGCTCTCTGCACCAGGCACCTGCCTAAGCCTCTGCCCTCCCAACTGGCACCCTGCACCTCCACAGAACTCCTCACCCACCTCATCTCTTTACAGACAGTGTGTGTGGTCCCCCATTAGGTGTCCCACACCGGGACCAAGACACGACCTCCGAAGGAGATAAGGAGAACCTTTGGCAGGTACATGGAGTACTGATCAGAGATTCCCAAGTTGAGATTTGTTAAAGCAGGAGGGCCCCAGCTGCTGGATTCTCATAGCTAGCTAGAGGAGGCAGAGGGCCCCTGCCCATGTGTCTTTCAACAAGGCCAAAAAAAGCCCAAAGATCTATGTGTCACCACCTGATCATTGTAAATAAAGTGGACCTACGTTTTCAGCCCTGTCACCATTCCTGTGTTGTGTTTGATGCCCGACTTGTGGGCCTGGATGGGGAACTAAACCTGTCAGGGGGAGAAAAGATTGTCATCAGAACCCAAGAAGACAGAAACCCCCCCAGGAAATGGTCCCTTTTAGTAGCCAGAACCTACTGTTAGGATAAGGAGAGTAGTGGTGCCTGAAAGCTATGCCCTGAATGTCAGACGAGGCAACCAGAGCATAAACCTCAGAGAAAATCACATGCAGTGCCAAATCCTGAAGGGATACCGGCTGTCTGCTCCACCTCCTGTCTGAGCCTCCTAGAATGTCTGTATACCTGAGACTCAGATGAAAGTGTCACTGGGACCTTTGGCAGGGAGGTGGTACTGGACTGGGGGCTTCTCATGAGGTCATGCATCTTTGAGTAGTTTCATGGGTGTGACAAAGCATAGACTTGCGGATGAGAGGGAGGCAGCCTATAAAGGAGAGGGCTGGGCTGTCCAATTTTTTTTTCAAAGGAGCTGGGAAAATCTTTGCAGACCATTGTGAAAGTCAGAGTCTGGAGCACTGATATCTTCTTTGCTGCACTGGGCACTGATCCCAGAGTTACCCAGGCGCACGGCCTCTGCAATTGCCAGCAATCAGAATGGTTCTGTTTCCCGGAGCTGCCAGACAGAGGGGAGCCTAGGAGAAGCTAGGCAGGGTCAGGGGGCTTTGAAGGGGGAAGCTGAGGTCACTGCCACATGGTTGGAGTGAGGAGGACCCACCAGGCATGCTGACAGCTTTCCTCTTACACATTGCCAGGTGTTTTGTTGGTGTTTATCCCCGTTTGCAGAAGAAGAGGAAGTGGGAAGATGTCAGACCTGGGGGAGGAGGATGGGCTGAGACAACCTCACCCAGAACCAACATCACAGACATGCCCCCTTTGGATCACATTCATGCAGTAGATGTTTTTGAAACTCCTGCAGCATGACAGGTACTGTCCTGGACACTGAGTGTACAAGAGTCCCTCCCTAGTGGTTCTTACGTTCATGTGAGATGCATAAAATTAAAGGAGCAGTTACTGTAATATAATTCACAGCCATGCTCCCAGCCTTGTCCCTGATCCTCCTCTGGCAGCTTTACAAAATGTAGACATACACACATGCATATACCATCACACAAATACACACAGCTTTCCTCCTCTGCTCACCCACACTGTTAGGTCTTTAGACCCAGAATTAGAAGACTTGACAGAGGATTGGTCTCTGCCTTTTACCAGCTCGGTAACATTGACCAAGCCACTTAACCTCACCTATATTAATGGTAAAATAGGGATAATATCCACCTCATAGGGTGATTGTGAGAGTTTAATGAAATCATACCTGTGAGAAATGCTTTGATGACAAGCTGCCTGGCATATACATAAAGAACAGCCATTTTCCAGTGGGACCCTAGGAGGTCACAGTATTTCCAGACTTCACTCTTCCTGGGAGAGTAGGGCTGGTCACAAATTGTTTATTGGTCTCATCTCCATTTTCCATGTGGAAGGAGGGGCTGACCCAACTTCCCTCCTCCAGTGAGTTGAGGGTGAGGTGATCCACAGCGGGCCAGCCCCACACCAACTGCCACCAGGTCCTAGGGTAGGGTATTGAGATCCGGCCAGGCCCCAGACCACATCTACCCTAGGGAAGAAGGGTGTAGCTTGGGGGAAGCCACTTTTACCTCCATCTATATACCTGCTTTGCATTCTTCCTTGATCTTAGACACAAAGTGGAGCCTCTAGACTTCCAGAGTATGCAGGAGCTGCCTTGCAGAGTGATAAGGAAATAGAATGGAAATCCCCCACCTTGCATTAATTGGAGCAGTGTATATGTTTTCTGCTTGAGGTTTCTTTAATTCCAGCTAAATAATGAGATTTGTCATGGATTGAACTGTTCCCCCCAAATACGCATCAACTTGGCTGGGGTGTTTGAGGACTAAGGTACGCCTGGTGCAAGCCATGAGAATTTCAATTGTCTTATATACATGTGAAAACTGGACAATGAATAAGGAAGACCATAGTAGAATTGATGCATGTGAATTGTGGTATTGGAGAAGAATATTGAAAGTACCATGGACTGCCAGAAGAACAAACAAATCTATCTTGGAAGAAGTACAGTTAGAATACTCTTTTGAAGTCAAGTTGGCAAAACTGCACATCTCATCTCATACTTCAGACATGTTATCAAGAGGGACCAATCCCTGGAGAAAGACATCATGCTTGGTAAAGTTGAGGGTCAGTGAAAAACTAGAAGACCCCCAAGGAGATGGATTGACGCAGTGGCTCAGACACAGTAACAATGGTGGGAACGGCACAGAACCAGGCAGTGTTTCATTCTATTGTGTATAGGGTCACTATGAATCAGAACAAAAACAAGTTAAGCGCAAACTGTTCGTCTGCCTAGAGACTTTTTCCCACAGGTATTACAACACTTATTTTGGGGAAACACAAATCAGTCCAAAACAGTGTCTGTCTTTATTTCCCTGCTCCCTCCAGTGCAGGTCAGAGAGTCAGTGTGCCATGTAATCTGTTGAATGAAGACATGAATGAATGAACCAGATGGAAGAGCCATCACAGAGAGGAAACCAAGTGGGTGGAGAAGCAATCCCTTTGCCAAGCTTCCGCCTGCAATGCTGAAGGAGAAATGTCCTCAGACGCCCTGTTCAGGGGACAGCTGTTGTGAGGAGGAAATCGGAAGCCTAGGAGATAAGGCGATGGGAGGGAACAAGCCCCGGTCATTGAGGTCTGCTCCAAGTTCTGAAGCCCCAGTACTGGGCCTTCACACTCACTGGACTAGTGCAGCCCCCAGCACAGGTTGACACTCTACAGACATTAGTGACCAGAGACCTTTCAGGTGCACTGGCTGACATTTGCAGACTTGGAGAGCATGGAGGACCACTGAGCAGATGTAGTCTCTAAATTAAGCCACAGAACCTGGGCTTTGGCTTCAAACAAGAATGCATGGCAGCCCCAGCATTGTCACTTGATAGTTCTATAACTTTGGGCAAGTTTCCAGAGGCTTTTGTTTTTCCATTTGTCAAAATAAGGATAAGGTGAGCCTGGATCTTGTATGGTCATTATGAGAGTAAGACATTGCATTTGGAGAATTTATTTAGCACAAGCCTGATGCACTCAGTACGTGGTAGCTGCTGCTCTTGTGTTTATTATTACCATTTTACCTGTTGTTATTGTTAGGTGCCTGCTATTAGGTGCCGTCAAGTTGGTACCAACTCATAGAGACTCTGAGCACAACAGAACGAAACACTCCATGGTCCTGGGTCAATCTCACAACCATTGCTACACTTGAGCCCATTGCTGCTTCCGCTGTGCCAATCCATCTCATTGTGGGGGTCTTCCTGTTTTTCACTGACCCCTCACTTTACCAAGTATGATGTCTTTCTTCAGGGACTGGTCCCTCCTGATACCGTGTCTGAACTGGCAGCTCTAAGATCAGATGCCTGGTCTTGGAGACACTAAAAATGCTATCTGTACGTGCCCCATGGTGGCTACCATTCATCTTCAAACCATGATAGGAGATTCACCTTCAGTTTGTTTTATATTGTTCTCTAGTTGTTCAACCTATATATGTCTTATTGCCATAACTAACAGTAGATCAGAGCCAATAGTTTATGCTTCTTGAATATCTCTATCACCTCAGTGCCCAGCAAAATGCCAGGCATATAGTAAGCCCTCAGAGGTGAATGAATGAATGAATGAATGTTGATGCACAACCTTCCCAGTCTTTATAAAGCTGGGATGCCATCCCTTTATAAGTGTATTGGTCAGTGTTCTCCAAAGAAACAGAACCAATAAGATAGGATTGGATAGAGAGAGAGAGAGAGAGAGAGAATTGATTTTAAGGAGTAATCTGACCTGATTGTGAGGTCTGGCAAGTCTGAAATCCATAGAGCAGGCCAGCAGACTAGAAATGTAGGCAGGATTTCTGTTACTGTTTTGAGACAGAAGTCCTTTTTTGGGAAACCTCAGTTCTTGCTCTTAAGGTCTTCAACTGATTAGATAAGACCCATCCCGATTACTAAAGGTAATATCCTTTCCTTAAAGTCAACTGGTTGTAATATTAATCACATCCACAAAATACCTTTACAGAAACCTCTAGACTAGTATTTAACCAAACAACCAGGTACCATAGCCAAGTCACGTGGTTGCATAAAATTAACCATCACAATTAGCAATGGTTCCATTTCCCTTCCTGGTCCCTTACCTTGCTCTTGTTGTTAAGTGCCATTGAGTTAGTTTCAACCCATAGTTGACCCTGAATAGGATTTCTGAGGAGCAGTTGGTGACTTTGAACTGCCAGCCTTTCAGATAGCAGTCCAGTGCTTATCCTACAGTGCCATACCAAGACTCCTTAGCTGTAAACTAAGGAGAAGAACAGATTCTGATGGCTTTGGCACCATCCTATTCCCAGCAAACAACAACTGAGAAGGACTGAAGGGTCTGATATGCGGATCTAGCAAGTCTCTAAGTCTGAAATGTCTTCTGGACCTTTGGCCCACTGCCTCCTGCCCTCAGAGCACATACAGGCTTGTGTGCTGATCCAGTATCACCATTCAGTGTTAGAGTTGGAAGGAGGCTGGTCAAGCAAAGATCTGTGGGGAAACTGGAGTCCATACCATTAAAAAGGGAATCTCAGCTGGAAAGACTTGACCACTACTCCAGGGTGCTGGGATTCCTTAACAAAAAGGCTTACAGAGTTAGGCAGGACTGGAAGGTTTAGGTGCTAGATCATCTTGTTTCTGAAGGATTTATTTTATGATAGAACTGCTTCTTCTGCTTCTTCCTGGGCACATAACTAAACTCTATCTCCAAGTCCTTTCTGCACTGAAGGGTGGTTTTTTACTGATAGAACTGAGTGTAACTTTCAAGTCTGCCCCATAAAGAACAAGACCTTTACTTTATCCCCCTGCCTGCATGCTACATGCCATCACTTGGATATCCTTGGAAGCTACATGTTGAAGATGTAGAAGAAGATAGCTGAGCTTCCATCAGCCTGGGTCCCTGAAGTACCACATGAAGTAGAACTCCACCCTGCCACCAATGGGAGTAAGAAACAAAATGTTACTGTGTTACGCCACTGGCATGTTGGGTGTGTTTAATACATTAGATAGCTTACCCTGACGAACACATCCTTCTTGTGAAACCACCCATTCCCCACTCTCAGTCTCTGGGGTTTCAACAGAGTCAACTCTGCATAGGTCCCAGAGGAGGACATGGGATCCTGGTCAAACCAGAACATCCCAGTTGCTTGGACACAGAAATCAGGGATGGGAATGTGATATGATCAGAGTCCGTGGGACTTAGTTCTAGGACTTTTGTTGGAATTGTTGGGAAGAGGGGATGTCTCCTAAAGGGTAGCGGTATGCCGGGTGCGTCTGGCCACCATCTTGCCACCGAATTGAGAAAGACCATCTGAGAAGGAAGCCATCACAATGAAAAACAGAACAAGAACAGGATCAAGGAAGACCAAGGCCTATGCCATTGGTGGAGCCCCTGATTCCCACCAGGCCTGCCTGGATCTGCCCCTAGAGATTTTAGTTCCTTGAGCCACTAAATTATATTTTTTCCTTGGCCCAGTTTTAGTTGGGGGTTCTGTCTGTCACATCTGGGAGAGCCTTGGTTCCTTCCTGGCTGCTTTCATCAGTCCACCAGCTCTGGAAAACAGGATCACTGAAAAGCTTCAGGGCCCATCACAACCCCTATTGGCAGATCACCCAAAGTGAAAAGAATCTGGCAACTGGACTCTGGGGTCACTGAGTCTTACATTCTGGCTGCCCTTGGAACATCTACCTACCCATTCTCCTCTCTGTAGACTGGCTTCCTTCCCTATTCATAGTACCCCACTTCCCACCTCTGTTTTCAATCAGCACATGGTTCTGATACTGATGTCACATGCCTCTTCAATCTAATCTAGCAAAAGCCTCTGGATTGGTGCTGTCCCACTGCTGGGTGGTGGCCCCAGATCACAAGTCCCCCTGGTCCACTCAGCTATGACTGGGGAGTGGGCTCACAGGCAGTCAATTGGACTGACTAAGCCAATATCTGGAGTCCCCAGGTGGTGCTAACCAAAAGCTTGGAGGTGCCATCTCTACTTCAGAAAAAGCCATACCCATTGTCATTAATTCCAACTCACTGCAATCCTGCAGTACAGAACAGAACTGTCCCATAGGGTTTCCAAAGTGGCAAGTCTTTACAGAAGAAGACTGCCACATCTTCTCCCGAGGAAAAGCTGGTGGATTCCACCTGCTGACCATCTGGTTAGGCTCTGAACTGTTGATTTTGTTGTTAAGTGCCATCGAGTGGGTTCTGACTCATAGCGACCCTGTATAGGGTTTCTGAGGCTAAAGCTTCAATTAAGCCATTGAAAACCCAGAGCACAGTTCTACTCTGACACACATGGAGTAGCTATGAGTTGAAATCCACTACAACGGGCATTAGCAAACTAGTCTCTTAGGGGCTCTAGGTGGGAAGGGTACACTTCCAACAATGGAGTCCACACCTAGCAGGCTGACCCTGGAGACCAAAGTCTGGGAATTCACTTTATGCTCTAGATTTGAGCAAGTCTCAGGTTTCTCTTCTGTTATAGGAGGGTAAGCTCCCTGCATTCCTAAGAAGGTTGTTCTGAGGTGTCAGGAGAATGGGATGAATCCCAGGGGCACACAGTAAAGCATCCAGTTCATAAAGGTTCTGGGATGTGATAAATCCTTATTGGACAAGAAAATTGAGACTTTGCTGTCCACTAAGTATAAACATAAAAACTTTGTCATACTGTGGTGGCTTGTGAGTTGCTGTAATTCTGGAAGCTATGCCACTGGTATTTTAAATACCAGCAGAGTCACCCATGGTGGACAGATTTCAGATGAGCTTCCAGACAAAGACACACTAGGAAGAAAGAGTGACGAACTATTACTGAATATTTAGTCACTGAAAACCTTATAAATAGCAGAGAAACACTATCAGATATAGTGCCGGAAAATGAGCCCCTCAGGTTGGGGAAGACCTGCCTCCTCAAAGTAGAGTTGACCGTGATGATGCAAATAGAGTTAAGCTCATGGACCTCCATTTGCTGATGGGGCACAACTCAAAATGAAGAGAAACAGCTGTAAACATCCATTGAAAATCAGAATATGGAATGTACGAAGTATGAATCTTGGAAAACTGGAAGTTGTCAAAAATTAAATGGAATGCATAATCATGGATATCTTAGGAATTAGTGAGCTGAAATGGACTGGTATTGACCATTTTTAATCTGATGACCACATGGTTTACTATGCCAGAAATGACAAATTGAAGAGGAATGGTTTTGCTTTCATTGTCAAAAATGTCATTGTCATATCCAGATCAGTCATGAGGTACAATGCTATCTGTGATAGGATGATATCCATGTGCCTACAGGGAAGCCCAGTTAATACCACTATTATTCAAATTTACACACCAACCACTAAAGACAGTGAGGATAAAATAGAAGAATTCTACCAACTTCTTCAATATGAAATTGATCAAGCATGCAATCAGGATGTATTGATCATTAGTAGTGATGGCAATGCAAAGGTTGGGAGCAAAGAGGAAGGATCAGTAGTTGGAAAATATGGCCTTTGTGATAGAAATGATGCTAGAGAACACATGATAGAATTCTGCAAAATCAATGATTTGTTCATTTCAAATACCTTCTTTACACAGCATAAGAGATAACTATACACATGGACCTCACCAGATGGAATACATAGAAATCAAATTGACTACATCTGCAGAAAGAGACGATGGAAAACTCCATATCATCTGTCAAAACAAGGCCAGGGGCAGTCTGTGGAACAGACCATCAATTACTCATAAGGAAATTCAAACTGAAGCTGAAGAACATGAAGACAAGTCCACAGGATCCAAAATATGACCTTGAATATATCCTACCTGAATTCAGAGATCATCTGAAGAACAGATTTGATACATTAAACACTAAAGACCGAAGACCAGAAGAATTGTGGGATGACATCAAGAACATCATACATGAAGAAAACAAAAGTCATTAAGAAGACAAGAAAGAAAGCAAAGGTCAAAATGGATGTCAGAAGAGACACT
>NW_006408565.1:18918624-18925407 GCF_000296735.1 Chrysochloris asiatica | reverse complement strand
GGTCAACTCTACTTTGAGGAGGCAACTCTTCCCCAGTCGCATTTTGAGTGCCTTCCAACCTGAGGGGCTCATTTTCTGGCACTATATCTGGCAGTGTTTCTCTGCTATTTATAAGGTTTTCAGTGACTAAGTATTTGGAAGTAGTTCGTCACTCCTTCTTCCTAGCCTGTCTTCTGAAACCTGTCCACCATGGGTGACCCTGCTGGTATTTAAAATACTGGTGGCATAGCTTCCAGAATCACAGCAACTCACAAGCCACCACACTACAACAAACTGACAGATAAATGGTGGACTTACAGATGCAGCAGTCAAGAAATCAGTGTATTGCATTAGGCAAATATGCTCAAAAGACCTCTTTAAAGTGGTCAAGAGCAAAGATATCAGTTTGAGGACTAAGGTGCACCTCATCTGCAATGTGAAAGTTGGACTATGAGTAAAGAAGACCATAGAAGAATTGATGTATATGACTTACAGTGCTGGGGAAGAATACTGAAAGAACCATGGTCTGCCAGAAGAACAAACAAATCTATGTTGAAAGAAGTGCAGTCAGGATGCTCCTTCGAAGTGGCGATGGCAAGACTTCATCTCTCATATCTCAGACATGTTATCAGGAGGGCCCAGTCTCTGGAGAAGGACATCATGCATGATGAAGTAGAGGGTAGGTGAAAAAAAGGAAGATGCCCAATGAGATGAATTGGCACAGTGACGGAAGCAATGGGATCCAAGATAACAATTGTGAGATGACACAGGACTAGGCTGTGTTTCGTTCTGTTGTGCATAGGGTCACTATGAGTCAGAACCAACTTAATGGCACTAACAACAACAGCTTCTGTGAGGGTTTATTGTGGATCCAAGCAAAATAAAGTCTTTGACAACAATCTTTTCTCCATTAATGGTGATGTTACTTACTGGTTCACTTGTGAGGAGTTTCATTTTCTTTATATTGAGGTGCAGTCCTTACTGAAGGGTGTCGTTTTCCATATTCATCAGTATTTCAAGTATTCTTCACTTCCAGGTTGTATCATCTTCATATTGCAGGTTGTTAATGAATCTTCCTCTTATCCTGATGCTATGTTCTTCTTCATATAATTTAGTTTCTCAGATTATTTGCTCATCATACAGATTGAATAAACATGGTGAAAGGGTAACACCCTGGCACACTCCTTTCCTGATTTTAAATAATTCTGTATCCCCTTGTTCTGTTCTAATGACTCTTCTAACCTGGGTTATGTACAGGTTCCTCATGAGCACAATTAAGTGTTCTTTAATAGCCATTCTTTGCAATGTTATCCATCATTTGTCACAATCCACATGGTCAAATACATAGTCAATAAAGCACAGGTAAGCATCTTTCTGGTATTCTCTGCTTTCAGCCAAGATCCATCTGACATCAGCAACAATATCCCCCCATTACACACCCTCTTCTGAATCTGACTTGAATTTCTGGCAGCTCTCTGTTGATGTGCTACTCAACTATTCTTGAATTATCTTCAGCACAATTTTACTTGCATGTGATACTAATGACATTGTTAGATGGTTTTCACATTCTGTTTGGTCATTTTTCTTTGGAGTGAGCACAAATGTGGATCTCTTCCAATCAGTTGGTAAGGTAGCTGTCTTCCAAATTTCTTGGCATAAACTAGTGAGGTCCTCCAGGGTTCCATCAGTTTTGAAACATTTCAATATGTATCCCCTCAGTTCCTGGAGCTTTGTTTCTTACCAATGGCTTCAGTACTGGTTGAACTTCTTCCTTAAATACCATCAGTACTTGACCATATGGTACCTCTTGAAATGGTTGATCATCAACCAATTCTTTTTTTTGCATATACAATGACTGTATATTCCTTCCATCTTCTTTTGATGCTTCCCACATCTTTCAATATTTTGCCCATGGAATTCTTTAATATTGCAACCTGAGGCTTGAACTTCAGCTTGAGGAATGCTGAGCAAGTTCTTATCCTTTGGTTTTCTAACTCCAGTCTTTGCACATGCCAGTATAAGACTTTACTTTGTCTTCTCTGGCTCTCCTTTGAAATTTTCTGTCCAGCTCTTTTGCTTCATCATTTCTTCCATTTGCTTTAGCTTCTCTACATTCAAAAGCAAGTGTCAGAGTATCTTCTGACATCCATCTTAGTCTTTTTTTGTTTCTTATCTTTTTAACGACCTTTTTGCTTTTTTCATGTACGATGTTCTTGATGTCATCCCACAACTCCTCTGTTCTTCAGCCATTACTGTCTGATGCATCGTATCTGTTCTTGAGACACTCTAAATTCAGGTAGGATATATTCAAGGTCATATTTTGGCTCTCCTGGACTTGTTTTCATTTTCCTTAGCTTCAACCTATGAGCAATTGATGGCCTGTTCCACAGTCAGTCCCTGGCCATGTTTTGACTGATGGTATTGAGTTTCTCCATTGTCTTTTCCCAACGTTGTAATAAATTTGATTCCAGTGTATTTCATCTGGTGAGGTCCACATGCAAAGTTGCTTTTTATATTACTGAAAAAAAGGTATTTGCAATGAAGACGTCATTGGTCTTACAAATTTCTATTATGTGATCTCCAGCATTGTTTCTGTCACCGACATATTTTCTATTATTGATGCTTCCTCTTTGTTTCCAGCTTTCACATTCCAATTACTAATAAATATCAATGCATCCTGATGACATGTTTAATCAATTTCAGACTGGAGAAGTCGGTAGAATTCTTCAGTTTCATCATCATTTGCTTTAGTGGTTGGTATAGGTGAATAAATATTATCCTATCACAGACAGCATTGTACTTCAAGTTAGATCTTGAAATACTCTTTTTGACAATGAATGTGATGACATTCCTCTTCAATTCGTCATTCCTGGTATGGTAAATCAAAGATTGTCTAATTTTAAATGGCCAATACCAGTCCATTTCAGCTCACTAATGTCTAGGATCTTGATCTTCATGTGTTCCATTTCATTTTTGACAACTTCCAATTTTCCTAGATTCATACTTTATACATTTCACATTGTGATTATTAATGTATGCTTGCAGCTGTTTCTTCTCATTTTGATTTATGCCCCATCAACAAATGAAGGTTCTGAACACTTTGCTCCACCCATGTTATTAAGCTCAACTCTTTGAGGTGGCAGCTCTTCCTCAGTTATATTTTCAGGGCCTTCCAACCTGAGGGTCTCATCTTTTGGCACTGTATGCTGCAATTTATAAAGTTTTCAGTGAGTAATCATTCAGAAGTGATCTGCCTTGCCTTCTTCCTTGTACGTCTTAGTCTGGAAGCTCTGCTGAAACCTGTCGTCCACCCAGCATCAGAACACATCACCACAGTACAACAAACTGGCCAACGAGTGGTGGACTCAATCCTATATAGAGTTAATGGCAAAGGAAGGGGGACTCTTTTAATACCACTCCTCCTGCTGCCCAGTTGCATTTCCCCGAAAGACTTCAAGTTCATTATGCCTCAGGACCCAAATTTGCATTTGTCATTCCCTCTACCAAGACTTCACTTTCCTTAGATTTTTCCATGACTGTCTCCTTACACACAGCTCTCAGCTCAAATGTCACCTCTTCACAGAAGCCTTCCTTTGTTCCCATACTCCCACCCCCAAACTCCAACTAATATCCACCCATCCCAACCATTGTCTATCCCATGATTCTCTTTGTTGTTTCCATGGCACTTCTTATCATCCTGGGTGGTACCAATGTTTAGACATTCGGTTACTAACTGAAAAGTTGGTAATTCAAATCTACCAGAGGCAGTTTAGAGAAGAAAAGTCTATTTCTGAAAGATCAGAGCCATTGGAAACCCAATGGAACATAGTTCCACTCTGACACACCTAGGGCTGTTGTGAGTTGGAATCATCTAGATAACAACTGGTTTGGGGGTTTAGTCATCATCAGAAATTATCTTGAATTTATTTACTTGTTCATATCCATCTTCCCACTGGAATGAGGTAGACATGTTACCTGCTTTGCCATCACTGAGTACAGTGTCTGGCACATAGTAAGTGCCTAGTAAAGAGTTGAAACGATAGGACTTGAGTCTCCCAACTGCCAGTCCAGTGGTCTTTTCTCTACACCAAGAAGCATCTTTGCTACATCAAGGCAGCAGAGGCTGTTGGTGAGAGCAGGAGCCACCATGGAAGTTGGAGGGGTAGTAGGGTGCCTGCATGGAACAAAAGGTCTCAGGTATGACAAATCAGGACTTTCTTTCTTCACCATCAAAGTCAGAACCCAAGCCCATGGCCACCATCTGACACCTTCAGGCCACCACCTTTCTTCCCAGGGAATAGAGCCTCCACCTTCCTCTCCACTTGGTCCCTGAACCCCGTCAAGTTTGCTTCCAGCTGATGAATAGTGGAGTAGCCTCTCTCCATCTTTTCTTCCTCCACCCCAAGAAACCTCTTCTCTCTTTGTACCCTGACTGTCACTTCCCTGCTCAGCAGCATCCCCAGAGAATCTGCCCAAGGATGAGGGTAAGTGAAGAGAGGACCCAAGAGACCTCCTCTGGGAGTGTGATGTGGAGCACTCAAAGTTCTCCATCACCAGTACATTACCAGTATACTGGGCAGCCTTGGCCAAGTCCATTTATCTCTTTGGACTCGGTCTCCTCATTTTAACTTGAGGGACAGGATGATCTCCTAGCTGGATACTCTGATGCTGCTACCTTGTAATTTTGTTTGCCCCCTTCCCCCAAGTAGAAGAATAGGAACTAGATTCCCTTCTGTGCTTTACCTGCAAATAATACCCAGGTAAAGCAAGTAAGTTGCTCTGTGGTTGAGGACAGTACAAAACAACATGGTCACAATATCCCCTTGTCCAGTTTCAGTAGGGAAATTCTGGTGGGAGCACTGGTCCCAGGGAGAAGTTCTGCTGGCCTCTCCTAGGAGTGTGTTTATTGAGTGTCATCCTGGGCAAGCTAGGGCTCAGATGGCATTGGTCATGCACAGCCCCCTTTCTCAGCCATGCCTGTCCACATCCTCCCTCCCTAGTCAGAATTCTGGACTCCTCTTGGTTTCCCAGTAAGAAAGAGAGAGAGTGACCATGTATCTAGGACTTAATATGCTCTAGGGTTTGGGATGCAGGCCAGGAGTCCATACCTCTCATTCATTCAACTTCCTGTTGATAAGTCTCTATTGAGTGTCTACTGCATACCAGGCACTGTCCTGGATGCTAAGCAGACAACGTTGAATAAAATACACAAAGATATTTGCCTTTGCGGAACCTTCATTTTAGTGACAAGAGACCAATAACAAGAGGCATAATAAGTAAGTAAATTATGTTAGAAGATGATGCTATGGGTTTAAAAAAAAAACAACCTGAGCATATAAGAATGTGGATGCCTACTCTTCCCTGATTCTGTAATCCTATAAAATAGAAAATTCCAAGGTAATCAAATTTCTGGGCTAGAAGAGGCTGACTAGAAGCTCATCAAACCCATCATTTCTTCCAGAGTCAGAATAACGTATTTCCCAGACTCCCTTGCAGCTAAATGTGGCCATGTAACTAAGTTCTAGCCAATAGTAATGTTCAGGTCTAGCACACAGAAAGCTTCCCGTGAGGGGCGTGCATGGAGCACTGGCCTGGAAGAGTTAGACCTGTAAGGTGTGCAGACAGGTGGTAGCCTCAGGTCTCGGCAGACATAGCTCCCGACATTCTAGTCAAAGATTCACCCCAAGAGTATCCTAAAGGCATCCAGGTCATGCTGCTGGAGCCACCTGGGGCTAGCAAGCGTACCCAGGCATCCAAATTGACCGAAAACTTCTGTGTTTGTCATTTAGCTAATGGGGACATGCTGAGGACCATGGTGACTTCTGGTGCAGAGCTGGGGGAAAGCTGAAGGCAACAATGGATGCTGAGAAACTGGTGAGCAAATGAAATGGTGGTAGTGGAGCTCATTGAGAGGAATTTGGAGACCTCTTCATGCAAGAATGGTTTTCTTTTAGATGGCTTCCCTTAGACTGTGAGGCAGGCAGGAATGCTCAACAGCCTCATGGTGAAGAGGAAAGAGAAGCTTGATTCTGTGATTGAATTCACTATCCCAGACTCTCTGCTCATCCAGAGAATCACAGGAAGGCTGATTCACCCCATGATTGGCCGTTCCTATCATGAGGAGTTCAACACCCCAAAGGAGCTCATGAAAGATGGTATCACTGGAAAGCCTCTGGTCCACTGATCAGATGATACGAGAAGGCCCTGAAAATCCACTTGGAAACCTACCATACTCAGACCACTCCACTGGTAGACTGCTACCAGAAACGCGCCATCGACTGTGCCAACGATGAGTTCCAGAAGAGTGATGTAGTGTTTGCAAGCATCCTAGCAGCTTTCTCCAATGCCACATCCTAGTAACAGAAGGCCAGGTGAGACTGCATCCTTGCTCATTACCCCACGGAGTAATCCTTGCTCTTAAGTGCTGGGCAGAGGGGAGAGGTGGTCAGGGGTTCAAGAGAAGTGTTAGATTGAGCAGCAATATTATTGCAATGAGGCGGGGAGTTTTTTTCCACAAAGGTGGGCGTTTTAAAAAGCATAAGTAAAGGAGAAAATTAATTTAAAACAAAAACCCAGCTCTGTGATCGAAGGGGAATCCGGTTTTCATTCACTCTGTCTTTACTGGTGAAGACCTTTTTTAAGCTGGTGCCCTAAGACCTCAGCTTTTACCTCAGAACCTCGTGAGTTGTCAATCCCAGAATGCAGGAAACTGAGCTATTGTACTGTCTTCCCTATAGCTTGGAATAGGGAAACGCTGACTACTAATCCTGATTTCCCACAGCATGAAATCAAAATTTCATCTCC
>NW_006408565.1:18915980-18918524 GCF_000296735.1 Chrysochloris asiatica | reverse complement strand
TCAATGAGACGAATTGGCCAAGGGGCAGTATCAATAGACTCAAGGGTGGCAACAGTAGTGGCCCAGGATCGGGCAGTGTTTCATTTTGCTGTGCATTAGGTCGTTATGAGTTGGTACCGACTCGATGGCATCTAACAACAACAACAACAACAAACATCTCAGCATCTGCTCCATCCTCCCTGCAGGGGAAATGAGCACAGACTGCAGTGATGGAAGGAGGGGCTTGGGAGCATTAAATAGACATCAGCGGGGATTTCCTGAGGGCGAGAGTGGCAGAAGCAGGAAACAGCCAGCTGGGGAGGCTGGGAGGAACTCAAACAAAGCTCCCCTCCCCTGCCCCCATGATGGATTGGAGGGTGGGTGGTATAGCCCCATCTGGAGGCCCCAGGAGACCCTTGCAGCCTGGGTGCCTCTGACGCTCTAAAGCAGGGTCAGGTAAGAACTGGGTGAAGTATCTGCTTCTCCCGTGATCATCTCGTCTGTGATTTCCAATCCGCAGGCCCTCAGACAGTTCCACAGCATCGCCAGCCTCCTGACAGTGCCGGAGTTCTTTGCACATGTGATCACTCCTCCTTCTTGGAACTAGGGATGGAGATTCATGGGGGAGAAGAGGGACAAGCCAGTAAAATCTCCACCCTTTCTCAAGAATTACTTTAATCCTTCCAGCAAACTCCCTTTGATATGCAAGCACAGATGAGAGGTGCGCCCTGAGAAGTCAGCATCTCTCCTTAGGGACAGCAACCATGAGCTAAGGCTGGTCTAGAAGCAGCGCATGCTGTCCAAGGAAAGTGGATTGACCTTTTGCGGTTTGGCGGTCTGGAGAACCAGTTGGGGTGGAGACGATTGATTCCTAGTAACTCCATATATTTCAGGCTAGAAGTTCAGTTCCTTGGGATTTTCTGTGACCTTACAGAAACGATTCCCAAGTCTTTCTTTCGCGACACCTCTGGGTGGGTTAAAACCGCCAACCTTCCCGTTAATAATCGAGCGCTTTATCATTGGCACCACCCAGAGTTTCCTTGGCACCCTAGAGGTGTATTCAGGTCTTCTTCCAAGATTATAAAAGCTGTATGATTTTCCTTAAAACCAATGAGACAATAAAGATCTAAGAAAAAAAAATGGTATTCTTTCTCAGTCCCTCTCCATTTACTTCCCTATACCCTCAGCACATACACACTCCTATGTTACGAATCTCACAGCCTGCAACTTATCCTCCCCACCTTTTTCCATTCTTAGGTGAACATTAAGGAGCCCCCATACAGGTATAGTAAGGTGTTGCCCTTCCTTCAATAAAAATGGAAAGCGTCGGGTCATCTAGCACGTGATTCTGAAACTAGCTTTATTCTCACTTGCATCATGCCCTTCCTCCAAGTGAGTGAATTTCAAGCTAACTCATTCGTCTTTTAATAGTTACATCATTGACTATCCTCTATTAACGTATGTTCAGAGTGTCTCCCGTTTTTAAAAAGTATCTAATAAAAGCCAGACCATGCGTTTTGTGAGAAGTGAACAGAGGCTGGGCCTGTCAACATACAGGGAAAAATACAGAGGATGGAGAAGAGTTGATAAGAATTCCTGGTTCTGGGATGCCTCATCTGGAAGGACCTGTGGTCCAATCTCTGTTTTACAAACTAGAAAAGGTACTTGTCCCATGTCACAAAGCTTGCTACTGGAAGAACCAGGGTCAGAATTTAGATCCTTTGACTCTCAGACAATGAAATTTCCTCTGTACAAAAGCTGTTAACATGAAGCTAGAAACAGGTTCAAGAAAGGTTTACTTAAACTCACAGATGGATCTGATTCTCTGAAAGCAGACAATATAAAAAAGATGTTTCCTTGTGCTTTACTGACTTTATTGGGTTTTGACTGTGTGGATCATGACAGACTATGCATAATATCTCAGATAGTTGGTATTTCACAACACTTCATTGGCCTAATGAGGATCCTGTATATAGACCAAGAGTCAGTCATTAGAAAAGAACAAGGGGATACTGAATGGTCTAAAATCAGGGGAGGTGTGCACCTGGGTTGTATCCATTCACCATTCTAATTTAATCTGTGTGCTGAGCAAATAAACTAAGAAGCTGGATTATATGAAGAATAACATGACATCAGCATTTCAGAAAAAATCACTAACAACCTAAAATATGCAGATGATACAACCTTGCTTTCTGGAAGCAAAGCAGACTTAAAATACTAACTGATAAAGATCAAAGGCTACAGTTTTCAATATGGATTGCACTTCAATGTGAAAAAAACAAAAATCCTCACAACTGGACAAATAAATAGTATGATGAATAAAGAAAAGACTAAAGTTATCAAAGACTTCATTTTGCTTAGATCCACAATCAATACTTCAGGAAGCTTGTTGTTGTTAGGTGCCATCCAGTAGGTCCCAATTCACAGCAACCTTATGCACAGCAGAACGAAACACTGCCCAATCCTGGGCCAACCTCACTATTGTTGCCACACTTGAGTCCACTGATGCTGCCACTTTGCCAAACCATCTCGCTGGGGGTCTTCCTCTTTTTCTCTGACCCTCCA
>NW_006408565.1:18910013-18915880 GCF_000296735.1 Chrysochloris asiatica | reverse complement strand
TTTCTTTCTACTGAGATGCAATCTTTACTGAAGGCTGTGCTCTTTGACCTTCATCAGTAAGTACTTTAAGTCCTCTTCACTTTCAGCAAGCAAGGTTATATCATCTGCATATCACAGGTTGTTAATGAGTCTTCCTCCAATCCTGATGCCACATTTTTCTTCATATAACCCAGCTTCTTGGATTATTTTCTTAGCATACAGCTTGAATAAGTATGGCGAAAGAATACAACCCTGTCGCACACCTTTCCTAATTTTAAACCATTCAGTGTTCCCATGTTCTGTTTGAACAACTGCCTCTTGGTTCATGTACAGATTCCTCATGAGCACAATGAAGTGCTCTGGAAAGGCGGGGCATTAGACCTCTAAAAATGCAGCCTAAGACAGCATTCATTTCTTGGAGGTGCATTATACTCTTGGTCCAAATTGAGCTTGGAGTCACCTAAAACCCTGCAAATCTCATCCCCAATGTAAATAATAACCCTCAAAGCTAGCACTGGTTGAGAGTAGACTTTGTGCTAGGCACTATGCTCATAGCATGTTCAAAGCTGTTGTTGTTAAGTTGCTGATAGCATAGTTCCTAGCACAAAGTCTACTCCCATCTCATTTAAAGTATACATGTCATCTCATTTAAGTCTCACAACAAGTCTGTGAAACAGGTTCTATAATCCTTCCCATTTTACAGAGGAAGGAGCCATGTCACAGAGAGGTGACAGAAACTGCCAAGGTCACACAGCCACTAAGGACCAAATCCAGATGAGCTTTCCCTGAACCACTGTACATCCTGACATAATTTGACTTGGCAGGATCACCTGACAAATCAAGAGCTAGGCCGTGGTCTGTTTAAGAGACTCTTTGGAGAGTTGTCAGGGATTACAGACTGGATTTGGAGCCAGGGCAGATGAGGGGGGGCTCTTTGCTGTGCTCATCTGTCGGGCTGCTGCTGGCATGCCATGATGCTCACTGCCTGGCCTCTTCACTGGCACTGAGCCAGATGCTGGCAGCTGCTCTTGAGTCCTGATCTGTGGGGATGATCTTTGTTAGAGGCAGTCAGGCATCATCAGGAAAGCAAACCTGCTTCAGGACCCTGACAGGTATGCTTGGTGGAAGTGCACTGTGTGCCTCAGAACCCCATGGAAGTTTCCCTGGGTTTAATCAGTGGGTTCATGAAGGTCAGTTTCAAAGCTCAGCATCTATTAAGAGAGAAGGGGCTAAGGTTCCAGGGATCAGTTCTACTTTACACTTGTTTGTGATGGAAGACTCCAAGTCTGGGAGGTCACAGTAGCCAAAGGTGGTGGCAGCAAGAAGAACCCCTCAGGAGCCTAGGACTGAGGCTGCTGGACATGGGATGGAGCCAGGGCCAAGAGTTGTTGTTGTTGTGTAGTACCATCGAGTCGGTTCTGACTCAAAGCAACCCTGTACAGGGTTTCCAAGGAGTGGCTGATGAGTTTGAACTGCCAACCATGTGGTTCAAACCGACTTTGCGGTTGAGTGCTTATCCTATAGTGCTATACCAGGACTCCATTATTGTTGTTTGTTGTTGTTGTTGTTATTAAGTGCCATTAAGTCAGTTCCAACTCATAACAACCACCAACCTTGAGGTTCAAACTGACCTTGTGGTCCAGTGCTGAACCTACAGCACCACACCAGGACTCCACATGCTTATGAGGTGATTTTAAAATAGCATCAATTGGGTCAGATGTATCTTAGTCCTCAAAGCGCATCTTTGCTCTTTAATACTTTTAAGAGATCTTTTGAAGCACATTTGTCTAGTGCAATATGTCATTACATTTCTTGACTGCTGCTGTGGGGTTGTAGGATAAGCACTGGACTACAAACTGCAAAGTCAGCCATTCAAACCCACCAGTTGCTCCTTGGAAACCATCAGAAACAGGATTGCTATGACTCAGAACTGACTCAATGGCACTTAACAACAACAAGCTTCCATGAGCATTGATTTTTTTATCCAAGTAGCTTCAATCATTTGATAGCTTCAATCTTTTCTCAGTTTAACATGATTTTTTAATTGGTTCAGTTGCGAAGATTTTCCTTTTCTTTACATTGAGTTTCAACCCATCCTAAAGGCTGTAGTCTTTG
Organism: Chrysochloris asiatica; assembly: GCF_000296735.1. Taxonomy (NCBI): domain Eukaryota; kingdom Metazoa; phylum Chordata; class Mammalia; order Afrosoricida; family Chrysochloridae; genus Chrysochloris; species Chrysochloris asiatica. Next base: position 18,913,786 of record NW_006408565.1, on the reverse strand, counting down.
ATCTTCACCAGAAAGTATTTCAAGTCCTCTTCACTTTCAGCAGCAAAGTTGTATCATCTGCATACCGCAGATTGTTACTGACCTGGATTCCAATCCTGATGCCATGTTCTTCTTCATATAATCCAGATGTTTGTAATATGTGCTCAGCATACAGATTGAATAACTATGGTAAAAGGATACAACCCTGACACACACCTTTCTTGTTCTTAAGCCATTCCGTATTCCCTTGTTCTGGTCTAATGGCTGTCTCTTGGTCTATGTACAGGTTCCTCATGTGTACAATTAAGTGTTCTGGAATACTCATTCTTTGCAATGTTATCCATAGTTTGTTATGATCCACTCAGTCAAATGCCCTTGCATAGTCAATAAAGTGCAAGTAAACATCTTTCTGGTATTCTCTGCTTTAGGCCAAGATCCATCTGACATCAGCAATGATATCCCTAATTCTATGTCCTCTCCTGAATTTGCTTGAATTTCTGGAAGCTCCCTGTTGATGTATTGTTACAACTTTTTTGGATACTCTTCAGCAAAATTTTATTTGCCTGTGATATTAATGATATTGTTTGATGATGCCTACATTCTGTTGGGTCACCTTTCTTTGGAATGGGCACAAACATGGATCTCTCCCAATCAGTTGGCCAGGTAGGTATCTTCCAAATATACTGATATAAATGAGTGAGCACCTCCAGTGCGGCATCACTTTTTGGAAACATTTCTATCTGTATTCCATCAATTCCTGGAGCCCTGTTTTTCACCAGGGCCTTCAGTGTAGCTTGCATTCCTACCTTCAATATCACTGGTTCTTGATCATATGTTACCTCCTGAAATGGTTAAACATCAGTTAATTTGTGTGTGTGCATTGTTCTCAAGTGCCGTCGAGTTGGTTGCAACTCATGTTGACATTAGTGAATTGAAATGAACTTGTGTTGGCCATTTTGAATCAAACAATCATATAGTTTACTATGGCAGGCATGACACACTTGAAGAGGACTGGCATAGCATTCAATGCCAAAAAAAACATTTAGAGATATACCTTAGGGAGTAGTTAATCTTTTATTTCAGGAACAGACGATCCCAGGACCACCAAGAAGGCAGAGCATGAAAGGATCGTAAGATCCTACACAGAAAAGAAGCAACAGCAGAGATGGTGGCAGAGGCGTTGTCATGGAGAGATAGAGCAAATGTGGGTAAGCCCATGGACTAAGTAAGGCTATGTGCCTGTGGGCAGGAGGCTGGCTTGCAGAATATCCCTGTTGTTGTTAGGTGCCATCGATTCAGTACTAACTCATAGTGACCCTATGCACAACAGAATGAAACACTGCCCGGTCCTGCACCAACACCCCAAAATTGTTGCCACATTTGAGACTTTCGTACTGCCACTGTGCCAATCTATCTCGCTGAATGTCTTCCTCTTTTTCTCCGACCCTCCACTTTACCAAACATGATAGCCTTCTCCAAGGACTGGTCCCTCCTGACAGCATGTCCAAAGTATGAGAGACAAAGTCTGGCCATCCTGGCTTCCAAGGATCATTCTGGCTGTACTTCTTCTAACACAGATTATTTTATCCATTTGGCAGTCCATAGAACTTTCAATGTTCTCCTCCAACACCATAACTCAAAAGCATCAATTCTTCTACAGTCTTCCTTATTCACTGTCCAACTTCCTCATGCATATGAGGTTATTGAAAATAACATGGCTTGGATCAGGCACACCTTAGTCCTCAAACTGACATCTTTGTTGTCCAACACTTTAAAGAGGTCTCTTACAGCAGATTTGCTCAATGCAATACATCTTTAATTTCTTGACTGCTGCTTCCATGACAGTTGATAGTTGATCTCAACAAAATGAAGTCTTTAAAAACTTCAATCTTTTCTCTATTCATATGGATGTGGTTTATTGGTCCAGTGGTGAGGATCTTTATTTTCTTTACATTGAGGTGCAACCCATACTGAAGGCTGTGGTCTTTGAGCTACATCAGTAAGTATTTTAAGTAATCTTTGCTATCAGCAAGCAAGGTTTATCATCTGCACATTGCAGGTTGTTAATGAATCCTTCCTCCAATCTTGATGCCACATTTTTCTTCATATAATCCAGCTTCTCAGAATATTTGCTCAGCACACAGATTGAATAAGTATGATGAAAAAATACAACCTTGTCACACACCTTTCCAAATTTCAAACCATTCTGTGTTCTCTTGTCCTGTTTGAACAACTGCCTTTTGGTCTATGTACAAGTTCCTCTTGAAAACAAGTAAGTATTCCAGAATACTCATTCTCCACACTTTTGTCCATAGCTTTTCATGATCCATATGAACAAAAGCCTTTGCAAAGCCAATAAAACACAGGTAAACATCCTTCTGGTATTCCTGCTGTCAACCAAAATCTAATCTGACGTCAGCAATTGTATCTTGTATTCCATGTCCTCATCTGAATCCAGCTTGAATCTCTGAAAGCTCTCTGTCAATATACGGTTGCAGCCATTTTTAAATTAACTTTAGCAAAATTTACTTGCATGTAATATTAATAATATTTCCCAATGGTTTCCACGTTCTCAGAGTTGGGTCACCTCCTTTGGAATGGGCTTAAATATGGATCTTTTCACTGTCAGTTGGCCAGGTAATTGTCTTCCAAATGTCTTGGCATAGATGAGTGCCTCCAGTGCCACCTCAATTAGTTGAAAGATTTCAGTTTATATTCCATCAATTCCTGGAGCCTTGTTCTTTGCCAGTGTCTTCAATGCATGTTGGATTTCTTCCTTCAGTATCATTGGGTCTTGATCATATGCTAACTCTTGAAATGGCTGAACATCAACCATTTCATTTAGGTACAGTGACTATATTCCTTCCATCTTCTTTAGATACTTTCTGCATCATTCAGTATTTTGTCCGATAATCTTTCAATATTGCAAGTCAAGACTTTAACTTTTCCTTCAGTTACTTCAGCTTGAGAAATGCTGAGTGTGTTCTTCCATTCTGGTTTTCTAACCCCAGGTCTTTGAACATTTTGTTATAATATTTGACTTTGTCCTCTCGAGCTGACCTTTGAAATTTTCTATTCAGCTCTTATGCTTGTTCATTTCTTCCATTTGCTTGAACACCTCTACACTGGAGAGCAAATTTTAGAGTCTCTTGTGACATCCATTTTGGTCTTTTCCTTCTTTCTTGTCTTCTTAATGACCTTTTGCTTTCTTCCTGTATTATGTTCTTGATGTTATACCACATCTCTTCTGGTCTTCGGTCTTTAGTGTCTAATGCATCAAATCTCTTCTTCAGATGATCTCTAAATTCAGGTGGGATATATTCAAGGTCATATTTTGGCTCTTATAGACTTATTTTCATTTTCTCCAGCATCAGTCTGAACTTGCATATGAGCAATTGATGGTCTGTTTCATAGTCTGCCCCGGCCTTGTTTTGGCTAATGATATAAAGCTTTTCCATGGTCTCTTTCCACAGATGTAGTCAATTTAGTTTTTGTGTATTCCATCTGGTGAGGTCCATGTGTATAGTCATCATTTATGTTGTTTTAAAAAGGTATTTGCAATAAAGAAGTCATTGGTGTGGCAAAATTCTATCATGTGGTCTCCAGCATAATTTCTGTCACCAAGGCCATATTTTCCAACCATTATCCTTCCTCTTTGTTTCCAACCTTAGCATTCCAATCACCAGTAATGATCAATGCATCTTGATTGCATGTTTGATCAATTTCAGACTGAAGAAGTTGGTAGACTTCTTCAAATTCATCCTCACTGACTTTGATGGTTGGTGTATAAATTT
>NW_006408565.1:18907873-18909913 GCF_000296735.1 Chrysochloris asiatica | reverse complement strand
CATTCCAATCACCAGTAATTATCAATACATCATGATTACATGCTTGATCAATTTCACACTGAAGAAGCTGGTAGAATGCTTCAATTTCATTATCACTGGCTTTAGTGGTTGGTGTGCAAATTTAAATAATAATGGTATTAACTGGTCTTCTTTGTAGGCACATGAATATTATTCTATCACAGATCAATACGCTGTCATTGTACTTCAAGACAAGTCATCAAATATTCTTTTTGATGATGACTGCTACGCCATTCCTCTTAATTTACCGTTCCCAGCATAATAAACCATATTGTTTTCTGATTCAATAGGGCCAATACCAGTCCACTTCAGCACACTTAACACCTAGTATGTTGATGTTTATGTGTTCCATCTTATTTTTGGCAACTTCCAGTTTTCCCTAGATTCATACTTAGTACATTCTATGTTCCGATTATTAATGGATGTCTGTAGCTTTTTCTCCTCATTTTGAGTTGTGCCCCATCAGCAGACAAAGTTCCTGAAAGCTTTACTCCGTTCACGTCATCACAGTCAACTCTACTTTGAAGAGGCAGCTCTTGCCCAGTCATATTTTCAGTGCCTTCCAGCCTGAGAGGCTCATCTTCTAGCTCTATATCTGGCAGTATTCTGATACTAGTCATAATTTTTTCATCTCCCAGCATATATCTGACAACATTCTGCTGCTACGCATAAGGTTTTCTGTGGCTAAATATTCATAATTATTCCTCCTCTCTTTCTTCTTAGTCTGTTTTAGCCTGGAAGGTCTGCTGAAACCTCTCCACTATGGGTGATCCTGCTAGTATTTAAATAACAATGGTATAGCTTCCAGTTAACAGGCAAGTGGTGGATTTTGTCCATAGAAACCTTCAATACTTAAAGTTGAATTTTAACCGATTTTTTTTTGTTGTTCAGTTCTTTCAACTTCAGAAATGCTGAGTATGTTCTTCCCTTCTGGTTTTCTAACTCCAGGTCTTTGTATATTTCATTGCAATACTTTACTTTGTCTTTTCAAACTATCCTTTGAAATATCTGTTCAGTTCTTTTACTTCATCATTTTTTCCATTCCTTATAGCCACTTTATGTTTAAGCGGAGCCCTGATGTGGTGCTATAAACACTGGACCACAAGGACAGTTTGAACCACCAGTTACTCCTTGAAAAGCCTATACAGGGACACTATGAGTCAGAACCGACTAAACAGTACTTAACAACAGTGTTCAAGAGCAACTTTCAATTTCTTCTGACATCCATTTTGGTTTTTCCTGTCTTTTTAATAACATTTTTGCTTTCTTCATTTATGATGCTCTCAATACCATCCCATAATTTCTCTGGCCTGCGATCATTAGTGTTCAGTGCATCAAATCTGTTCTTGAGATGGCCTCTAAATTCAGGTTGGATATACACAGGGTTGTAGTCCTTCACCATACTTCTTGAGTGCTGTCAAGTTGGTTCCGACTCATAGTGACCCTGTACAGGGTTTCTGAGGAGCAACTGGTGGGTTTGAACTGTTGACTTTGTAGTTTGCAGTCCAGTGCTGATCCTACAGTGCCATAACAGGAGTCTTTCGCAATACTTATTCAATCCATATTCTGAGCAAATAATCTAAGGGCCTGGATTATAAAAGAAGAGTATGGCATCAGGATTCAAGGAAGACTCATTAACTTGCACGTCAGTATAAAGAAAACAAAAATCCTCACCTCTGTACCAATAAATAACATCATGATAAATGGAGAAAAGATCAAGATTTTCAGACTTCATTTTCCTTGGATCCACAATCACCACTTGATGGAAGCAGCAGTCAAGAAATCAAAGGACGCATTACTTTAGGCAAATCTGTTGCAAAAGACCTCTTAAAAGTGTTACAGAGCAAAGATACTGCATTATATGAAGAAGAATGTGGAATCAGAATTGGAGGAAGACTCATTAACAACCTGCAATATGCAGATGAAACAATTTTGCTTGCTGAAAGCAAAGAGGACTTAAAATGCTAACTGATGAAGATCAAAGACCACAACCTTCAGTATGGGATTGCACTTCAATGTAAA
>NW_006408565.1:18905920-18906798 GCF_000296735.1 Chrysochloris asiatica | reverse complement strand
ACCCTTGAGCCTGGCTGTCCTTTATGAGCTAGCATCCAAGACAGCAACTTTCCCTCTCCCAGCCAATCCTAAGAACTGAAGACAGCCACCCCTTTTGATAAACTGATCCTTATCAAAGGCAGTTTGGGACCTTTCACAATCAGTTTGTCAGCAAGGTGCTTAAAACATGTGTTTCCAACCAGCTTCCCCTTTACCTCCTCTCTCTAAGGGCTGTAGAACCAACAGAGAAATCAATGGGCCTACTATCCTCTCACAAGGAGCTCTGGTAGCGTACTGGTTATGAATTGGGCTGCTGACCTGAAGGTTGGCAATTCGAAACTACCAGCGGTTCCGCAGGAGAAAGATGAGCTGTTCTGCTCCTGTAAAGATTTACAGCCTTGGAAACCCTGTGCAGGGTCACTATGAGTTAGAACCGACTCCACAGCACTTAACAACAAACGACAACACTATCTTCTCACTGTCTGGGCATTTTGTTGTTGTTAAAGTTCCATCAAGTCAGTTCCAACTCATAGCAACCCTAGGATTTCCAAGAAGCAGCCGGTGGTTTTGAACCACAGACCTTGCAGTCTAGTGCTTACCCTACAGAGCCACACCAGAAGTCCAGTCGGGACATTTGTTGTTGTTGTTGTTAGGTGCCATTGAGTCGGTACCGATTCATATTGACCCTATGACGGAAACTCTGCCCGATCCTGGGCCAACCTCACTACTGTTGCCATGCTTAAGCCCATTCATGTTGCCACTTTGCCAATCCACCTCACTAGGGGTCTTCCTTTTTTCCTCTGACCCTTCACCTTACCAAACATGATACCCTTCTCCAGCTACTGGTCCCTCCTGACAATATGTCCGAAGTATGAGTGACGAAGTTTGGCCATCCTGGC
>NW_006408565.1:18874465-18876605 GCF_000296735.1 Chrysochloris asiatica | reverse complement strand
TCATTGATGGACTCAAGTGTGGCAGCGGTAGTGAGGTTGGCCCAGGATCGGACATTGTTTCGTTCTGCTGTGCATGGGGTCGCTATGAGTTGGTTCCGACTCGATGGCACTGACAACAACAACATAAGAAATGATTAAACAAAAGAGGTGAATAGAAATTTTCAAAGGGCAGCTAGAGAAGAAAAAGTATTACAATAAAATATGCAAAGAACTTGAGTTAGAAAACTAAAAGGGAAGAATATGTTCAGCATTTCTCAAGCTGAATGAAGGAAAAGTTAAAACCTCTCAATGCTATATTGAAGAATTATATGGGGGAAATATTGAAAAATGCAGGGAGCAACAAAATAAGATAGAAAGTATACAGTCACTGTAACCAAGTCAAGAGGGGATACATAAGGTTTCACAAAATGAAATCAAATGCTCCATTGAATGGAAGTCAAATAGGCATATTTACACAGTAAAATTAGGAATTAATAGAAAAGATTGGTACTCAGTGATTTAGAGAAGAGGAAGGTGATATATCTTGAAGGGGGCTAATGAAGGGATTGGTACAGTGTAGACAAGAGGGCTTCAAATTTTTCAAGGAAAAGTGGAATTAAAAGAAAACGGAATTTTTAAGAATGTTTTTGACAGTCCCTCTTAAAGGTGGACTTGGGGATTGGTTATGAACTTAATCTATAGAAATGTGTGACTAAAGGGGGATATGAAAGATGATCATAAGACAATAACAGGACATTCTTTTCTAGAAATATCCTGTTGAAATAGCATTTTAGGCCACACATTTCCTGAGGGTTGCTTGTACAAGAACTTTCTGATAAACCCCCTTGTATCAACACACCCTTTTGAAACATTTTTTCAACATCCTTAGCTTAACTATAGAAAAGAAGAAGAAAAACATTTCCCCAGCTACAGGCTTAAGTCTTTATCAATGGTTAGTGGTTTCTAGGTAAGTCAACAGGAGTCAAAATGGAGCCATTATAATAAAGTCAAGTGCCTCAAACTTGGAGAGAGGATGGCAAAGGCAGAGCAGTAGGAGGAACCCCAGGAGAAGGTGGCATCCTAAAAGTCAAGTTAAGAACGTGTACCAAGAAAAAGGACAAGAGTGTGTCAAATAATACTGCAAAATTGATAGATGCCACGGGTGACCTTGAGAAGAACAATTTCAGTGGTGAAAGATTGGAAAGACTGGAGATTGAAGCTTTAGTGAAAGTGCATTCAATCAAGAAAGGGAAGTGAGGAAACAGAGGGGTGACAGTTTTATTGTGGAGAGCAGCCACAAGCACAGAAGTTTAGAGGGAGACTTGAGGTTGAGGGAGGTGTTTCCTCAGCAGTCCCTTCTTCCTCCAGCACATGGAGAGGCAGGTGCTGTGTACGGTACTAGGGGGACAGTAGAGTACAGAACCTCTTCTCTGCTAGCCTCAGATTTCAGTCTCCTCCTCACAGAGGCCTTCTCCATCCTCCCTACCTAAAGTGGAAGCTCTCTACCTGTCTCTGCAGAGGATTCAGCTTCCATTTATGAAATGAGACCCTTCTGGGGAGACTAACCCTAAATGGCCTTGGGCAGACTTTGAGTTTGGTCCTTTTTCCCTCTTGCGCAGTCTGAGGAAGTCAGACATGGGCCCCACTTGGTTTAAGCAGCTGGTGCTGTGAGCAGGATTCATTGCAATTGTTCCAGACCATGAAATTACAAAGCTTTGTTAGAGAAAGAACAAAGGGGTAAGGAATAAAATACTTAAGTGAGATTTGAAGGTTTTGTAATTGCCTGGGGTTGATGACACTCTGGTCAAAAAGATTGCTGATACTGGGGCTAGGCCTTTAGGAATCAACCTTGCCAGAGGCCCAAATCCATATGTATATGAATTGGGTTAGTCCAAGGGAGAAGAAAAGATTGAACTTTAGTGTTTCAAAAGTTTGTGTTTTGAGAGGACTAGAGTGGAGAGTGAAGTGTCCAGCTGATAAGAAGTGAGGCATATGCACAAGAACGTCCACACTTGACCTGGCTTCAATGACTGGATGATCAGAGCTCAACTAGAAGAAGAAAGAAAGAAGAGAAAATAAAAGAGTAATCTGATACAATTTGATGAGCTTGACTTACACCTATGGATGCATAAGCTCAAAAGAGGGCAGAAATCTTTACAGC
>NW_006408565.1:18864585-18873219 GCF_000296735.1 Chrysochloris asiatica | reverse complement strand
TCTTTCTCCCGCGGAGCGGCTGGTAGTTTCGAACCGCTGACCTTAAGGTTCACAGCCCGATTCGTAACCACTACGCTACCAGATATATATGCATTAAAATTTTAGAAGAAACAGGTGCAAACATCCACTGATAATCAGAACATAAAATTTACAAAATGTTGTTGTTAAGTGCTGTTGAGTTGGTTCCGACCCATATGTATAGGGTTTCCAAGGAGCAGCTGGTGAGCTTGAGCCACCAACCTTGTGGTTTAAACCGACTTTGCAGTCCAGAGCATTAGCCTACAACACCACACCAGGACTAGTAATGATATCTAGTAAACGGAAGTGGTAAAAAGTGAAATGGAGCATATAAAGATCAATATCTTAAGCATTGGTGAGTTGAAATGGACAGGTATTGACCATGTTGAATCAGACAATCCTATGATTTATTATGCAGGAATGAAAATTTGAAGAGGAATGCCATCACATTCATTATCAAAAAGGACATTTCAAGGTCTTTCAGTGGTGAAGAATTGGAAGAATTTTACCAACTTCTTTGGAAGGAATTGATCAATCATGCGATCAAGATGCATTGATAATTGCTGGTGGTTGAAATGTGACAGAAGCAAATAGGAAGGGTCAAGGAGGGAAGTAGTTAGAAAGTATGCAGTTAGAAATTATGGTCTTAGTGATAGAAATGCTACAGGAGACCGCTTGATAGAATTTTGTAAGACCAATGACTTCATTGAAAATACCTTTGTCAACAGCAGAACAGTGGCATATATTTGGACCTTGCCACATAGAATACTCAGGACTCAAATTCACTCCATATGTGAGAAATCAAAATAAAACCATAAGCTGACTGTGGAACAGATAGATCATCAGTTGTTCAAGTGCAAGTTTAGGATGAAGCTGAAGAATATTAAAACAAGTCCATGATAGCCAAGATATGGCCTTGAGTGTATCCCAATGAATTTAGAGACCATCTGAAGAATAGACTTGATGCATTCAACACTATGATGAAAGACAGAAGAGTTGTGGGATGACATCAAGAGCATCATACATGAAGAAGGCAAACAGTCATTAAAAATACAGAAAAGACCAAAGTAGATGTCAGAAGCGATTCTGAAACCTTCTCTTGAACATAGAGTAGCTAAAGAGAATGGAAGAAATGATGAAGAAAAAGAGCTGAACAGAAAATTTCAAGGGGCATCTCAAGAAGACAAAATAAAGTATTACAATGAAATGTGCAGACTTGGAGTTAGAAAACCAAAAGGAAAGAAAATGCTCAGCATTTCTCAAGCTGAAAGAACTGAAGAAAAAAATCAACCTAGACACACAATATTGAACAATTCTATGGGCAAAATATTGAACGACATAAGAAGCATCAAAAGATGTATGGACTGAAGTCACTGTACCAAAAATAAATGGTCGATGTTCAGCCACAAGAGGTAGCATATAATCAAGAACTGATGGTGCTGAATGAAGGAGTCCTAGCTTCACTGAAGACATTAGAGAAAAATAGGGCTCCAGGAATTGACATAATATTAAAATGTTTCAACAAACAGATGCAGTGCTCGAAGTGCTCACCAGTTTATGCCAAGAAATTTGTCTGGATGAAAGAAGACTGATGAAAACTGAAGATGCTTGGGAACAATTAGTCCAATGGACCACGCAAATATCAGACTCCATGACCCTGAGACCAGAAGAACTAGATAGTACCCGGCTGCTACTACCAACTGCTCTGAAAGGGACCACGTTAGAAGGTCCTGAATAGAGTGGGAGAAAATGTGGAACAAAACTCATAACCGTAAAAAAAGAGCAGACTTACTGGTCAGATAGAGTCTGATGGAACACTGAGACTATGACCCTGGGTCACCTTTCAGGTCTGGAATTGAACGTACCCCCATGACTCAATTTTCACTAAGTAACAGATAGGTGTCTGGGAAGGACAACAACACTAGTAAGGTATGCACATCCTAGAATGGTCAACTATTTGAGATCAAAGGACAGCATTTACCTAAGGACAAAATTCAGAAGAGTAGGGAAAGAAGGAGGAAAGGAAACAAGAAACACAGGAAGGAAGTGGGATAAGGGATGTTACACTGAAGGGATTGCAATCAAGATGAAACGAAATGCATGATTTGTTTAATATAAAACTGACAATCTGCTATATCACCCTTCATTCAATTCACAATAAAAAGTTTTTTTAAAAAGATCCGACCACCTGGTTAGAAGAGATTCATATTTGTGCCCATTCCAAAGAAAGGTGACCCAACAGACTGTGGAAATTATCAAACAGTATCATTCACATCATATGCAAGTAAAATGTGCTGAAGATTATCCAAAAATGGTTACAGCAGTACATCAACAGGGAGCTGCCAGAAATTCAAGATAGGTTCAAAAGAGGACTTGAAATAAGGGATATCATTGCTGATGTCAGATGGACAATGACTGAATGCAGAAAATACCAGAAAAATGTTCACTTGTGCTTTATTGACTGTGAAAACAAAGCCTTTTGAATATGTATGTCATAGCAAACTATGGATAACATTGTGAACAATGGGAATTATAGAACATTTAATTGTGTTTATGTGGAACATGTACATAGACCAAGAGGCAGTCATTAGAATAGAACAAGGGGATGTTGCCTGGTTTAAAATCGGGAAAGGTGTGCACCAGAGTTGTCTTCTTTCATCACATTTATTCACTCTGTATACTGAGCAAATAATATGAGAAGCTGGAATATATGAATAAGAATGTGGTATCAGGATTAGAGGAAAAGTTATTAACAACCTTCCATATGCAGATAACATAACCTTGCTTACTGAAAGCAAAGAGAACTTGAAGCACTTGCTGATGAATATCAAAGTACCTTCAGTATGGATTACAATTCAATGTAATCCTCATAAATGGACCAATAAACAACATCATGATAAATGGAAAAAAGATTAAAGTTGTCAAGGATTTCACTTTAATTTGATCCATAATCAATGTTCATGAAAGTAGCAGTCAAAAGATCAAATGACATATTGCATTGGGCAAATCTCCTGCATAAGTGCCAAACAAAGTGTCAAAGAGCAAGGAGGTTACTTTGAGGACTAAGATGCACCTGAACCAAGCCATGGTATTTTAAATTGCCTCATACGCATGTGAAAATTGTACAATGAATAAGGAAGACTGGAGAAGATATAATACATTTGAAGTGTGGTGTTGATAAAAAAAAAAATATTGAAAGTGCCCTGGAATGCCAGAAGAACAAACTAATCTTGGAAGAAGTAATCTTCTCAGAATGCCCCTGAGAAGTGAATATGGAGAGACTTCATCTCACATACTTTGGACATGTTATCAATAGGGACCAGTCCCTGGAAAAGAACATTATGCTTAGTAAAGTTGTTGTGGTGGTTAGGTGCCATCGAGTCGGTACTGACTCATAGCGACCCTATGCACAATAGAATGAAACATTGCCTGATCTTGGGTCAACCTCACAATTGTTGCCACATTTGAGCCCAATGATGCTGTCACTTTGCCAATCCATCTCGCTAGGGGTCTTCCTCTTTTTCTCTGACCCTCCACCTTTCCAAACATCATATCCTTCTCCAGTGACTGGTCCCTCCTGACAATATGTCTGAAGTATGAGAGAGGAAGTTTGGCCATCCTGGCCTCCAAGGAGCACTCTGGCTACACTTCTTCCAACACAGATCTGTTGGTTCTTTGGCAACCCACAGCACTTTCAATATTCTCCTCCAATAACATGCTCACATAAATAACATACCAACACATAAAACGTGGGAAGGCATGGTTACAAAATTGGCAGGGAGGGTTGCCTAATCTATAAAAACTTACAATGTGAACATTATTTAAGTAAAAATACAGTGAACTTCCATAAACAATTGCAACATGCTACCACCAAACCTATGGAAACATAATGGTAATACATCTCAAACAAGAACACTTATTCTTTCCTTGGAAAGGAATATCCAAATCCCCAACATTATTACATACAGATCCAACTTCTGGGATGTCTAGAAGATGTTCCTCCTCTAGGTTAGTCACCATCCCACCTTGATATTCTGTAATCTATGCCCTAAATGACAAAGTGTATCATCAATAAACAACCCTATATGAAATGATAGAGGGAAGAGAGAAAAAATTAACACTATTAAATATATACCTGGCATAGCAAGGATGGGATAAAATGTACGTTAAGTACTATTCATTGTCATTTCTTACACAGCTCAGGAGGCATTTATAATATTCTGGCATTTCTTATTTGCCTTCAGCAAAGACCTCATATGGTCAGAGGTTTTAACCTAGCAGGTAGAAAGAAAGGAAGGAAGGAAGAAGGAAATAGAGAAAGAAAGAAAACTTCATGCAGGAGGAGGCAGAGCCCATGCTTGTCCTGCCTGGCCTGGGTTGTTGTCACCTCTCATTAACTTTTACCATTGGGCATGGAGTTAGAAAGCCCAATGGGATCCAGAGACAAACTTCTCTTCCCACTTTGTAACATCAGATTGATACAAACTTATCTTCTAAATGGCCCTTAAATCACGTCCTGATAGACCATGTTACCGTCCAAAAAAGCCAGGTGGTTCTGAAGACAGAGTATGAAGTAAGACAGTGAAGTCCATGCTGACCTGCCAAACACACTTCTTTTGCTGAAAAATGAGGTTTCTGGTCAAAAGAACTGTTGTTTGGACTGTCATGATTGTGAATATGGCATTGATGCTGTTGGCAGAAGCATGGCAGACAGAGAAGGCAAAACCATAGCTAGTCCAGTGAGGGCAAATCACTGCTTTCATGTGTGAAAGGAATCCAGTGTAACCAGTGTGCCACCAGATGGCAGACTGGTCCTCTCAGGATTAGGTATCACATTGAAGATTCACAGCCACTGCCCTTGGCACTTGGATATTTAGCTGTGGTAGGAACACTAAGGCAGAGATTGCTAATAGCTACCTAATACCCACTGTATTAGTAACAGACTTCTTATTTAATTCAAATCATTGATATACCCAGCCAAACTATAACATTTTGGAGTACCTTTTGTTCAAGTTAATGAAATGTAAGTGGAACTGCAACCTTTTACCCTTCTGTCTTCCTTCCTGATGTCTGGATGAGGGTGTGAAGACTAAAGTTCCAGCAGCCATCTTGAATCACAAAATGAAGTTGAAGATGGAAGCGACGTGATTGTTGTTGCTGTTAAGTGCCGTTAAGTCAGTGCTGACTTATAGTGACCCATGCGTAGTGGTTGTGAATCCAGCTGCGAACCGCAAGGTCAGCAGTTCGAAAGTACCAGCTGTTCCATGGGAGAAAGATGAGGCTTTCTGCTCCCGTCAAGATTTATAGCCACAGAAACTCTGTACAGGGTCGTTATGAGTTGGAACTGACTCTGCGGCACATAACATTAACAACAACAATGCACAATAGAACCAAACATTGTCCAGTCCTACATCAGCCTCACAATTGTTGTCACATTTCAGTCCATTGCTACTTCCATTGTGTCAATTGATCTTGTTGTGGGGTGAGGGGGAGATGTCTTCCTCTCTTTCACTGACCCTCCATTTTACCAAGCATGTTGTCTTTCTCCAGGGACTGATCCTTCTTACTAATACGTCTGAAGTATGAGAGACAAAGTCTCAACATCCTGACTTCTAAGGAACATTCTGGCTGCACTTCTTCCAACAGAGATTTGTTTGTTCACTGGCAGTCTATGGTACTTTTAATATTCTTCTAAACACCATAATTCAAATACATCGATTCTTTCATGGTCTTCCTGATTCATTATGCAATTGTCATATGCACATAATGCTATTGAAAATACCATGGCTTGGGTGAGGTGCACCTTAGTCCTCAGACTGATATCTTTGCTTTTCAACACTTTGAAGGGGTCTTGTGCAGCAGATTTGCCTAATGAAATCTGTCATTTGATTTACTGACTGCTGTTTCCATGAGTATTGATTGTATATCCAAGCAAAATGAAGTCTTTGACAACTTCGATCTCTTTTCCATTTATCATGATGTTATTTATTGGTCCAGTTGTGAGGATATTTGTTTTCTTTACATTGAGGTGCAATCCATACTGAAGGCTGTAGTCCTTGATCTTCATCAGTAAGTATTTTAAGTCCTCTTCCCTTCCAGTGATCAAGGTTGCATCATCTGCATATCACAAGTTGTCAATGAGGAGTTCTCAAATCCTGATGCCACATTCTTCTTCATATAACCCAGCTTCTCACATTACTTGTTAAGCAAGTAAATTGAATATGAATGGTAAAAGGATACAACCCTGGTGCACACCTTTCCTAATTTTAAATTATTAAGCAAGCCTTTATTCTGTTCAAACAGCTGCCTCTTGGACTAGGTCCCTCATGAGCACAAGGAAGTGTTCTGGAATACCCATTCTTCACAATGTTATTCATAGTTTGTCATGATCCACACAGTCAAAAGCCTTTGTATAGTCAATAAAGCACAAGTAAACATTTTCTGGTATTCTCTGCTTTCAGTGAAGATCCATCTGACGTCTACAACGATGTCCCTAGTTCTACAACCTCTCATGAATCCAACTTGAATCTTTGGCAGTTCCATGTCAATGTACTGTTTCAACAATTTTTTAAATTATCTTCAGCACAATTTTACTTGCATACACATTAGGAAGGAGGAAACTGACTCGCGGATGACCATGGAAATATGACACCTGTCCTAGATGGAATGAAACAGAAAATTCTATCTTATTTAAATGTTATTATTTGCAGTTTTCTATAATATACAGTCAAATCTAATTCTAAGTTATACATACAATAAATATGGCAGGAAAAAAGTCTGAACATAACAATAACTATATTGAGTGTAAGTGGACTGAACTATATCATCAAAAGACAGATGTTCAGAAGAGAATTCTTTAAAGGTCATGTGAAAGTTTTTTTTAAGGTCATACATTATGTGAAGGAGACTCATTTACAACAAAGAGAAACCAAAACTCAAAACTAGTACAGAGTTGTCATTTTATGGCCCAAGAAAGCTCAATGAGTGATTGGAAAAAATTCCTGAAGTCCATGAACTTAGAAGAAAGAAAATTTTTTCTAATTCCATTAGCCTCTTACTAAAACTTAACATCTCTGTCATTTATAAATGTAGACAACAAATCACAATAGGATTAGCTGTTCCACACATGATTTGCAACAAATATAAATCACAGATATTTTCATTTCACTTTATTGTCTTATGTCAAAATAGCTTTTAATCACATCATTACTTCAAAATCAAAGTAGTTACTCTTCCTTCCACAGGCAGATGGTGGAACAAACCATCAATTTCTCACATGCAAATTCAGACTGAAGCTGAAGAAAATGAAAACAAGTCCACAAGAGCCAAAATATGACCTTGAACATATCCCACCTGAATTTAGAGATCATCTGGAGAACAGATTTGATACATTAGACACTAAAGACCGAAGATCAGAAGAGTTGTGGGATGACATCAAGAACATCATACAGGAAGAAAGCAAAACGTCATTAAGAAGACAAGAAAGAAAGAAAAGGTCAAAATGGATGTCAGAAGAGACTCTAAAACTTGCTCTCCATCATAGATATGCTGAAGTAAATGGAAGAAATTAGGTGGTACAAGAACTGAATAGAAAATTTCAAACGTCAGTTCAAAAAGACAAAGTCAAATATTATAACAAAATGTGCAAAGACCTGGAGTTAGAAAACCAAAAGGGAAGAACTTGCTCAGCATTTCTCAAGCTGAGGGAACTGAAGAAAAAAATTCAAGCTTTGACTTACGTTATTGAAAGCAAGTTATTGAATGATGTAGAAAGCATCAAAAGAAGATGGAAGGAATACTCAGAGTCACTGTACCAAAAGAAATGGCCGATATTCAACCATTTCAAAAGGTATCATATGATCAAGAGCCAATGATCCTGAAGGAAGAAGTCCAAGATGCATTGAAGGAATTGGCAAAGAACAAGGCTCCAGGAATTGATGGGATACAAACTGAAATCTTTCAACAAAGTGAGATGGCACTGGAGGCACTCACTCATCTATGTCAGGAAATTTGGAAGACAACTATCTGACCAACACATTGGAAGAGATCTGTATTTGTGCCCATTCCAAAAAGAGATGACCCAACAGAATGCAGAAATCATCAACTATCTTTGATATCCCATGTGAGTTAAGTTTTATTCAAGGTAAAACAGAAATGGCTGCAACCATACTTTGACAGAGGACTTCCAGAGGTGCAAGCTGGATTCAAAGGAGGATGTGGAACTAGGGTTATCATTGCTGACATCAGCTGGATCTTGTCTGAAAGCAGAGAATACCAGAAAGATGTTTACCTGTGTTTTATTGACTACACAAAGGCTTTCAATTGTGTGGATCATGACAAGCTATGAACAGCATAGGAAAGTATGAGTGTTCTGGAACACTTAATCGTGCTCATGAGGAATCTGTATATGGCCCAAGAGACAGTTGTTCAATGAGAACATAGGAACACTGAATGTTTTAAAATTAGAATGGTGTGTGGAAGGGTTGTATTCTTTCACCATATTTATTCAACCTGTATGCTGAGAAAATAATCCAAGAAACTGGGTTGTATGAAGAAAAACATGGCATCAGAATCGGAGGAAGACTCATTAACAACCTGCGATATGCAGATGATACA
>NW_006408565.1:18861391-18862575 GCF_000296735.1 Chrysochloris asiatica | reverse complement strand
GGGCTGCCAAAAGAACCAACAGATCTGTGTTGGAAGAAGTGCATCCAGAGTGCTCCTTGGAGGCAAAGATGGCCAAATTTCATCTCTCATATGCAGACATATTTTTAGGAGGGACCAGGTGCTGGAGAAGAATATAATGTTTGGTAAGGTGGAGGGTCAGAGAAAAAGAGAAAGACCCCCCCCAGTGAGATAGATTGGCAAAGACACAGCATCAATGGGCTCAAGCATGGCAACAATTGTGAGGTTGGCTCAGGACCAGACAGTGTTGCATTCTGTTGTGCATAGGGTCGCTATGAGTCAGTACCAACTCGATGGCACCAAACCACAACAACAACTCTTCCTTCTGTTATTGTCATCTAACACATTAATGAGTACATATATCATCAATATTTTAAATATTCTAGTAATTTTCAATATCATTGGATAACTTTATAATTCTGTGCTTTTAATTTTAAATGAAATTTATTTGCTTTATAATTCTATGCATTTTATTATTTAAAAACTTATTTTTGAAAAGAGATTCATAGGCCTCAGCTAGCTGACAAAAGGGTCTATGTCTTAATAATAGCTAAGAATTCCTAAAAAAAAAAAAAAAAGGATTCCCAGACAATTAATATTAACATAGATTTCCCAAGATGCGACTGATGAGTTTGAACCACCAACCTTAAGGTTCAAACTGTCCTTGTGGTCCAGCGCTTTATCCTACTGTGCCACACCAGAAGTCCAGAACAAGTATATAAGTTTAAAAATACCAAAAACATGAGAAGCAAAAAGGGACATTATAATAGATAAAGGGAATAATACTGTAACAAAATATAATTATTACAAACATATATGCACCTAACAATATCAAGAAGTCCAAGCTGCACTGAAAGCAATGCTAAACACAGAGCTCCAGGAATTCACAAAACAGAAATTGACATCATTCAACAAACTGATGAAGCACTGAAGGCAATCACTCACCTATGCCAAGAAATTTGGAAAACATCTATATGGACAACCAATTGAAAGAGAACCATATTTGTGCCCATTCCAAAGAAAGATGATCCTACAGAATGCAGAAATCAAACAATATCATTAATATCACATACAATTACACAATTTTGCTGAAGACAATTTTAAAAATTTGCAGCAGTACGTCAGAAAGGAGCTGCCAGAAATTCAAGCATGATTCAGAAGAGGGT
>NW_006408565.1:18858745-18860261 GCF_000296735.1 Chrysochloris asiatica | reverse complement strand
TCTCTCTGAAGGCTCTTCGAGAAGATTCCTTCTTGTCTCTCCTGCTTCTGGTAGGCCTAGATGTTCTTGGCTGTAGTAATATAGTCACCCTTAGTTTGTCTATCTCTGTCTCATCTTCTCTTTTATAAGGAGTCACTCAGATTGAGTTAGGACCCACCCTACTCCAGTATGACATCCCATTGTTGTTGTTAAGTGCTGTGGAGTTGGTTATGACTCATAGTGACCCTGTATAGGGTTTCTAAGAGATGGCTGGTGTGCTTGGACCGCCAACCTTGCATTTCAAACCAACCTTGCAGTCCAGCACATTAACCCACAGCTCCATACCAGGACTTCAGACCTTATGTAGCTGATAACATTTTCAAGGATGTTGTTTTCAAATAAAATAATCTTTACAGGGACCTGGGGTTAGAAATTCAACAAAAATTGGGTGAGGAGGCACAATTGATCCATAACAACATGAAAAAAAAAGTAAATTGGATTTCCACCAGAAATAAAAATTAATTTCAGGTGAATGAAAGACTTAAAGTGAAAAGCAAAATTTTAAACTTTTTTAAGAACATCTTACAAAGTCACTTATACCTGTGAGAGTTTCTTTGTTTACCATGTGTTAGGATTTGCTGAATCCCAATGTACACATTTAGTTTTCTAACTTTCTAACTCCAGGTCTAGAATTAGAAAACCAAAAGGGAAGAACTTGCTCAGAATTCCTCAAGCTGAGGGAACTAAAGAAAAAATTCAAGCCTCTACTTGCATTATTGAAGGATTCTCAGGGTAAATTACTGAATGATGCAGAAAGCATCAAAAGAAGATGGTGGGAATACAAAGAGTCACTGTAGCAAAAGGAAATGGTTGATGTTCAAACATTTCAAGAGGTAGCATATGATCAAGAGCCAATGATACTGAAGGAGTAAGTCCAAGGTGCATTGAAGGCATTGGCAAAGAACAAGGCACCAGGAATTAAGGGAATACAAATAGAAATCTTTCAAAAAAGTAAGGAGGCACTGGAGGCACTCACTCATCTATGCCAGGTAATTTGAAAGACAACTACCTGGCCAACTGATTGGAAGAGATCTGCATTTGTGCCCATTCCAATAAGAGATGACCAAACGGAATGCGGAAATCATCAAACAATATCTTTGATATCCCATGCAAGTAAAATTTTACTAAAGGTAATATAGAAACAACTGCAACCATACATTGACAGAGAACTTCCAGACATTCAAGCCCAATTCAGAAGAAGATGTGGAACAAGGGATATCATTGCTGATGTCAGATGGATCTTGTCTAAAAGCAGAGAATACCAGAAAGATGTTTACATGTACTTTATTGACTATACAAAGTCTTTCAATTGTATGGATCATGACAAGCTATGGATAACATTGCTAAATATGAGTATTCTGGAACACTTAATTGTGCTCACAAGGAACCTGTACATGGACCAAGAGGCAGTAGCTTGAACAGAATATGGGAACATTGAATGGTTTAAGAAAGGTTTGTATTCTTTCACCACACTTAT
>NW_006408565.1:18840673-18856525 GCF_000296735.1 Chrysochloris asiatica | reverse complement strand
GTGTTAAAGGACAAAAATGTCACTTTGAGGACTAAGGTGGGCCAGACCCAAGTCATGGTATTTTCAATTCCTCGTAAGCATGGGAGAGTTAGACGGGGACTAAGGAAGACTGGAGAAGACTTGATGCATTTGAGTTGTCTTGGTGAAGACTATTGATGGTACCGTGGGCAGCTAACCACAAGGTTGCAATTCAAACCCACCAGCCACTCTGCAGAAGCCCTATATAGGGTCGCTATGAGTCAGAACCAGCTCCATGGCACTTAACAACAACATAATAATAATAACAATACAGTATAGCTAAATGGCAAAATTCACCAGTGGTGCAGCAGAGAGATCCAAAACCATTCCTATTCATATATTTGAAATTTGAGATTTGCCATAGCTGACATTGCACATGCCTGGGGGAAAGGGAAGACTGAATTAGTGATGCTGAAAAAATTGAGTAAGTGTGTTCATCCTCTAGGGCAGCCATGACAAAATATCACAAAGTGGATGCCAACAAACAGCAAGCGTTTATTATTATTCACAGTTTTGAAGGTAATAGTCCAAATTCAAAGTGTCAGCAAAGCCATGTTCTCTCTGAAGGCTCTTCGAGAAGATTCCTTCTTGTCTCTCCTGCTTCTGGTAGGCCTAGATGTTCTTGGCTGTAGTAATATAGTCACCCTTAGTCTGTCTCATCTTCTCTTTTATAAAAGGAGTCCCTCTGATTGAGTTTGGACACACCCTACTCCAGTATGACCTCATGTTGTTGTTATTAAGTGCCATGGAATTGGTTATGACTCATAGCGACCCTGTATAGTATTTCCAAGGAGCAGCTGGTGGGCTTGAATCACCAAACTTGTGCTTTAAACCAACCTTGCAGTCCAGCACATTAATCCATAGCACCACACCAGGACTCCTGAACTCATGTTAGCTGGCAACATTTTCAAGGATGTTGTTTTCAAATAAGGTAATCTTTAGAGGGGCCAGGGGTTAGAAATTCAACATAAATTGGGTGAGGGGGCACAATTAATCCATAACAACATGAAAAAAAGTAAATTGGATTCTCACCAGACATTAAAAATTAATTCCAAATGAATGAAAGACTAAAAGTAAAAAGCAAAATTTTAATTTTTTTTAGGCACATCTTAACAAAGTCCCTTTTACCTGGGAAAGTTTCTTTGTTTACCTAGGGTTAGGATTGCTGAATCCCAATGTACACACCTTTGGTTTTCTAACTTTCTAACTCCAGGTCTGGAATTAGAAAACCAAAAGGGGATAACTCACTCAGCATTTCTCAAGCTGGGGAACTGAGGAAAAATATCAAGCCTCGAGTTGCATTATTGAAGGATTCTCTGGGCAAATTATTGAATGATGCAGAAAGCATCAAAAGAAGATGGAAGGAATACGCAGAGTCACTGTACAAAAAGAAAATTGTTGATGTTCAACAATTTCAAGAGGTAGCATATGATCAAGAGCCAATGATCCTGAAGGAAGAAGTCCGAGCTGCATTGAGGGAATTGGCAAAGAACAAGGCACCAGGAATTGATGGAATAAAAATTGAAATCTTTCAGCAAAGTGAGGTGGCAATGGGAACACTCACTCATCTATGCCAGGAAATTTGGAAGACAACTATTTGGCTGACTGATTGGAAAAGATCTGTATTTGTGCCCATTCCAAAGAGAGGTGACCTAATGGAATGTGGAAATCATCGGACAATATTATTGATATCCCATGTTAGCGTACTGGTTATGAATCGGGCTGCAAACCACAAGGTCAACAGTTCGAAACTACCAGCTGCTCCATGAGAGAAAGATGAGGCATTCTGCTCCCGTAAAGATTTACAGCCTCGGAAACCCTGTTCAGGGTCGCTATGGGTCGGAACAGACTTGACGGCAACAATGCGAGTAAAGTTTTACTAAAGGTAATACAGAAACGGCTAAAAACATACATTGACAGAGAACTTCCAGAGGTTCAAGTCAGATTCAGAAGAGGACATGGAATGAGGGATATCATTGCTGACGTCCAATGGATCTTGGCTGAAAGCAGAGAATATCAGAAAGATGTTTACCTGTGCTTTATTGACTATGCAAAGGCTTTCGATTGTGTGAATCATGACAAGCTACGGACAACATTGTGAAGTATGATTATTCCAGAACACTTAATTGTGCTCATGAGAAACCTGTACATAGACCCAGAGGCAGTAGTTTGAAAAAAACATGGGAACACCGAATGGTTTAAAATTAGGAAAGGTGTGCAACAGGGTTGTATTTTTTCACCATACTTATTCAATCTGTATGCTGAGCAAATAATCTGAGAAGCCTATGGTCCACAGTTGGTAATATATAGCAGAAAAAAAGATTCAATCTGGTTAGTCTGACACTGAGGCCTGCACCCCTTGTCATTGATCATAGCAGCTCCCCATGAATTTTGCAATGGATGAGAGCCCTGGACTCAGATGGAGGCAAACAAACTCAAGGTTGAGATCTAGTTCCGAGGTTGTGGTCTCCATGAGCCCAAGCATCCTCATCAGTGCAATATGACAATAATATTTTATGTCTACTTTGTGTGAGATTGATTTGATTCCAGTTGATAGTGATTCCATGTGACAGAGTAGAACTGTCCCCTATAGGATTTTCAAGGCTGTAATCTTTATCGGAACAGATCATCAGGTCTTCTCTTCCACAAAGGTACTGGGTGGGTTCGAACCATCAATCTTTTGGTTTGCAGTCAAGCACCACCTGGGCTCCTTGTCTACCTTGTGGTGAGAATTAAATGAGATAATTCAAATAATGCATTTAGCACCGTGTTTAGCACATTGTTGGTGCTGTTGAGTGCGTCCTGACTCATAGCAACTCTATATAGGGCTTCCAAGAAGTATCTGGTGAGCTTGAACCACTGACCTTGTGGTTCAAACCACCCTTGTGGTCCAGTGCTTTATCCCACAGCACCACACCAGGAATCTGTTTGGCACATAGAAAGTGTTATTTGTGATTATAAGCAACTGTTCGTTGATTAAATATGGGAGTGAAAGTCACCTGGCCTCTAACATAAGACCCCAGGTGAATCCCTTGAAGAGGAAAGGAAGGGACGGGCCTACTTAAACATTCTTATTCATTTATGTGGCCAATTAACTTTATTTTACATAAAAGCATGTGTTTAAGAGCTGTTAATATTACTGATCTATAACTTAGCTATAAGCAAGTCTCTGAGTCCACTCTTCCTTTCCATCCAGATGAGCACCTTCTGTTGTTGAGTGTAGTCTAGTCGGTTCCAACTCATAGTGACCCTATGCGCAACAGAAGGAAACACTGCCCAGTTCTAAGTCATCCTCACAAGTGTTGTCATGTTTGAGCCCATGGCTGTAGCCACTGTGTCCGTCCATCTCGTTGAGGGTCTTCCTCTGTTTTGTTGATCCTCCACTTTACCAAACATGATGTCCTTCTTCTGGGGCTGGTACCTCCTGATAACACATTTCACCATCACTGCTTCTAAGGAACAATTCAGACATACAACTTTGTTTGATTTTGGCAGTCCATGGTACTTTCAAGTCACTACTGTCTCCCAAGATCCATAGAGCTGGGTTTACATTATGACTACCTACTGGTATGGTGCTGTAGGATAAGCACTGACCTGCTAACTTCAAGGTCAATGGTTCAAACGCAGTAGTTGCTCCTTGGAAACTCTATACAGAGTTGCTGTGAGTCAGACTGACTTGACCTTCTAAGATCACACCATTATTAAATGGCAGAACTGGGATTCAAACTAGGGCCTACTGATCTCCAAGGCTCAAATACTTGTACGAGCTCTTGTCTATCCCAGGACGTAGAACAGACATTTAAATGAGAAAGCTGTGGCTCAGAGATGTGAAGTGACCAGGCAAATGTTGTATATCTGGGAAGTGAGGAGCCAAGATGCATATCCTTTCTTTTCTTTTCTTTTTTTTTTTTCTTTTCACTACCAACCCTATGTCCATTTTGTTGTTGTTACATGCAGTCAAGCTAGTTCTGATTCAATGCAACCTTGTGTACTAGAATGAAATGCTGCCTAGTTCTGTACCAGTTTCATAACTGTTTAGCAACAAAAATGAGGGCGGGGGGGATCCATCTTCAGCCTATAACTAACCGGATTAGCTAAAAGGGGTACTAGAATTTGCTCAATTCTTATTGAGCCTTTGTGGAGTATGGGACCTTAGGTGGAATCCTGAGCCCCACCCAGAACCTTCTGAAGTGGGACATTCCCAATTGAAAAAACTTGCAGACCAACCCAGAATGGCTAGAGGAACAGAAGATACTTCTTGCAAAAAAGACCAGCAGAAAGAAAAGGAAAAAAAATCAGACTGTTTAGCTGTTAAAACATCAAGAAAGCTGTTTGTCTAGAAGGTATCAAGACAAGAAAAGTCAGCCCATCAGGGTAAACCCCTTCTAAGACTGAAACTCAAAGGGAACACATGAGCAATCTTATGTGCTCGCTGGTGACCACCTGGTCTACTTGTGAGTGGAAGTGGGGGGAATGGAGCACTGAAGACATGGGCTGAGTTTGGCCATGTTCCATAGACACCCGTTGACCTTGAGATGAGAGAGAGAGGAGGAAGGGCTAGCTGGTCTGAAGTTTAGGGAGGTGTGAGAACTCCCAAGTCCAAGGACACTGATCTAGCCACTGGAGGTAGCTAGAGTTGAAAGTCAAGTGGCCAACTGGTCTCAAGGGAGGGGGAGATGTGTGAGAACTCCCAAACTTACAGATAGTACCCATTTGACCTAGCTTGGATGACATGCTGAGCAGAACTCTACTAGATGAAGATAAAGAAGTTTGGTACAGGGAGCAAGCATAAAATGTTACAATGTGATGAACTGGAGCTTTGCTTTTGTATGTTGTTGTTGTTGTTAAGTGCCATTGAGTTGATTCTGACCCATAGTGAACCTGTATAGGGTTTCCATGGAGCAGCTGGTGAGCTTGAACCACCAACCTAGCAGTTCAAACAACTTTGCAGTCTGCCTCATTAGCCCACAGTGCCACACCAGGACTCCTGCTTATGGATGTAATTGCTCAAAATTCCAACTGAAAGGGAAGGATTCTTCATATCAAGGCTCAAGCTTGCCATCTCAGTATACTAGGTTGATGGGGGGTGGAGGTACAGAGGCATGAAGTGGCTGGTTTACAGGCTTTCATAAGTGTACTTATTTTCAGAATGTGGGTTGGGGGAACAAGGTAGAATCCCCACTGAATAGTTTTCCTTTTGTCCAGATGGGTCTGGTGTAATGGGATAGGGGGTAACAGGGATAGGATCTTATGATTCAATTGTGAGTAATTATTACCAGGACTGATTGTCACAACTGTAAATGTAGAAGATGTGTAACTAAAAGGGGGGAGGAGTTCATCTTTCATTTCAGGAACAGAGGACCCTAGGACCATAAAGAGGGAAGAGCATGAGTGGAGCGTGGGATCCTACCCAAAAAAGTGGTGACAGCAGAGATGGTGGCAGAGGTGGAGGCATAGAGTGATGGAGCAGCTGAGGACTCTAGACCCATAGGATGAGAAAGGCTATGTGCCTGCAGCCAGGAGCTGGCTTACAAAATGCACCCTTTGGACATTCAAACAAATATGTATTTTCTGTATGGTAATGTATACCACAAAAAGGGGAGGGGGAATAGAAGTAAATACTGTTAACTGATGGTACAGGGAGAGGATTGTAATCATTGCAATGAAACAAAGTATGATTTGTTGAATGTAAAACTGAAGACCTGACCTGTAAACTTTCACTCAATTCACAATAAAAGTTCAAAAAAAGTGGGGCGAGGGACCCCAAGTAGATGATCTTAAAGGCCCCCTTCAAGTGAGAAATATTTGAATTCTGGGTTGTAGGGGAGAGGAATTAGAAGGAGATTGAATGAAAATAAAGAACTTCTCTGTGCTGTTGCAGTTCCTGGTACCTGGTAACTCAGGAAGCCAGTGTGATTGCCTCAGACCTGCTCTTTCAGCCTCATCTCTTCCTTCAGTGAAAGAGAGAAAAAGTTATTCAACAAACTAAAGGTCATCACGTTTGGAGCTTGGATCTCAGAACACACACTGACCCATGTAGCAGCTTCTTCCTGAGGGTTATGTGTCCATTACCACCCACCACACAGTGGCACCTTCTCCCTACTCATCAGACCCAACCCTCACCACCCACCTCCCAGCGAGTCACCAGTGAGAGTGGTTCCACACAGTCACACCCTTCCACACTGGACTCACGCCAGCACTGAGGCACGCACCACACCCTTTGACCTCTCCAATCCTTGCCCTGGTCCCACCGTCTTTCCCCAAGGTCATGCACCTGCCAACCCTTGGGACCTCACGGCGGGGGACACACCCCCGGGGAGGAGCTGCGATCACTAACCCAGCTGGCAGCGGGAGCTCCTTTCCATTCCTCAGCCCGGCCACCAGACAGGACGACATGGCTCAGCAACATCTCGCCCGCGCCCTGAAGCCCGAGCACATCCAGCAGCTGCTGCTCTCCTGCCTAGAGGCCAAGAAGTCTGCCTACTGCCCCTACAGCCACTTCCCCGTGGGCGCCGCCCTCCTCACCCGGGAAGGCAGGATCTTCTTGGGTAAGAGCTCCCCTCCTGGCCACCTAGGGAAGGGTCGGGAGAGGGCCGGCGGGACGCCTAGCTCTGCCCTCTACCGCTCTGGCCTCCTTCTCCAGGCAACCCCTGCCCTGTTTACTGCCAGGGGCTGGGAGGTAAAGGGGGTAAACGCGCTTACACACACAATTGCTAGTTAAATCTTAAAAAATTACAATTAAAATAACCACATCACTGCCATCGAGTCGGTTCCGACTCCTAGCTACTTTATATAAGGTTTCTAAGACTTTATGGAAGCAGACAGCCACATCTTTCTTTGAACTGCCAACCTTGCAGCTAGCAATTCAATGCTTATCCCACAGTGCAACCAGGGTCCCTGTTGAGTGAATCCAGGGGCTTGCAATTCTTATAAAACTGTAAGCAGGAAGTTTTGAAGGGGCAATAAGAAGGAACGTAAATCAAGAGATCCGCAACCCTGAGCTGGGATGGAGAGACAGAACTCTTTCTGAGCTCCCTGTGTGTCTGTCACTGTGCTAAGCTGCCACATGGTATAGCAGTAAGCCCTCACCTCCAAACACTCCTCTAGGTGTTATACCTACCTATCTTTGGAATGGGTACAAATAAGGATCCCTTTCAGTTGGTTGGCCAGGTAGCTCTCTTCCAAACTTTCTTGGCATAGAAGTGAGCATCTCCAGTGCTGCATCAGTTTGTTGAAAGGTTTCCATTTGTATTGTCAATTCCTGAAGCCTTGTTTTTTTTACCAGTGCCTTCAGGGCAGCTTCAACTTCTTCCATTAGAAACTACCATCAGTTCTTGATCATATGCTACCTCTCAAAACGGTTGATCATTGACCATCTATTTTTGGTACAGTAATTCTGTATGTTCTTTCCATCTTCTTTTGATACTTTCTGTATCATTTAATAGCTTGCCCACTGAATCCTTCAATAGTTCAAGTTGAGTCTTGAATTTTTTTCTTCAGTTTTTTTCAGCTTGAGAAAAGCTGAGCATGATGTTCCCTTTTGGTTTTCTAAGTCTTTGCACATTTCATTATCATACTTGACTTTGTCTTCTCCAGCTGCCCTTTGAAATTTTCTGTTTGACTTCCTCAACTATATCTGAGACCAAATGGTCAGATGAGACGGCAAGAAAGGGCAGGGAGGTTAGAGCAATGGAAAGGGAGCAAACACAGAATGGAAAGAAAGAGAATGCTAACATGTTATGAAAATCGTTAACAATGTCGTGGAGCAACTTGTATAAAAAATGTTAAATGGGAAACATTTTCTATGTAAATCTTCACTTTAAAAAGTCCAATATTTCTAAAATATAAAAATTATCTCAGGGTAATCGTTTAGAGGATTCATCCAACCTCAATGGCTCCATACAGTGTGGATTCCATGAGAATGTACAATTCTCTTGTGGAAGATTCTTGAAAACCAGAAGCATTAAGAATTGATGAATTAGGAAGTCAGGAGTCATGGAGAACTAAAAGTGGTGATCGAAGACAATTTATCAGATAGATATCCAGGAGGGCTAAGTCAGGGAAACAAGCTCTGCTCTCTTCCCTGATGTGTCCACAATGCCTGCCAACATGTTGTTGTTGTTGTTGTTGTTAAGTGCCAGCAAGTCATTTCCGACTCATAGCCACCCTGTGTAGGATGTTCAGGGAGTGACTGTGAATATGAACTACTGACCTTGCAGTCCACTGCTTATCCTACAGTGCCACACCAGGACACCCTGATCTATAATAGGTTCTCAGTTAAAGTTTGTTGAGTGCATGAATGAATGGCTTAGATTAGGGCTGTGGCAGGAATAATAAGGAAGGAAAAATCTGAGAGATCTTTTGTATGGAACTCTATTAGACCAGAACTGGGAATGGTAGGATTGTTCTAGAATTCCCATTCAGGTGGGTCAGGGGAAGGATGAGGCACTGACTGAGGTGGGAAACTGAAAGCTTCTGGGCTGTGCTGGGAACAGGGTAAATTGGTAACCACAGCAACATTAATAGCTACAATGGATTGAAAGCTCACTTGTAGGGAAAATCTCTTGTAATCTCACAGCCACCACATGAGGGGGGACTATGCATTAGTCAGAGGTCTTTCAGCTGTAAATGATAGAAACCACCCAGAACCAGAATGGACAAGAGTAGTTCTTATGTCAGGGACAGCTAGATCTAGAAACTCAAATGTCACCATATCCTTTTCTCTATCTTTCTGGTATCCTCTTCTGCAGAGGGGCTTTCTAGGCATCAGGGAACACGGGTAGGCAACCTCTGGCCAAGGATCAGGTTTAGTTCTTACAGATTCAAAACCAGAGAGGAAAGAACCTTTCACAGCAGCTCTGGATGGAAACCCTTCCTAGAGAAGGGCTCACTGTTACCGTGATGGGGTAGTGTGATTAGGCCTGCTGGTTCATACATCCCTCCTGATGTAGAATGGGTGAGTCTGTTACCAGAAGAAGGAAGATGGGTTGCCAAGCAGGCCAAGCCAATACAATAGCCAATGCATCCTCATTTTATAAATGAAATCACTGAGACTCAGCTCTATCTGATTCCAAATGCCAAGCTCTTACTGCTGCAGAAAAGATAACATGGATGAGGGCAAAGAGAATTGTTCTGGGAAACAGAGAAGGACAATTGGAAAGCATTTGCCAGAATTCCTAGATCTCCCTATTGATATGGGGGCTGCGAAAAGGGAGGGTAGATAGCAATGAGATGGGACTGGGAGAGAAGAGGGTCTTAAACAACCAGAGGAAACCTGATGGGGCATCATGGGGTGATTTAGAGACAGTTAGAGGCACAAGGAGTCCCTGCGTGGTGCAAACACTTTAAAGCACTCAGCTGCTAGCCAGAAGGCTGGTTGTTCGAACCACCCAGAGGCACCTTACAAAAAAAAAAAAACCTGCTGCTCTATTTCTGAAAAATTAGGCATTGAAAACCCTATGAAGTGCAGTTCTACTTTAACACACATCGGGTTACTGTGAGTTGGAATTGACTTGAGAGCAACTGACTTTTTGTTTTCAGGAGGCAGAGAGGCCAGTTGAAATCAGACACTAGGAGTTTATAGTGGGGCAAGTCTGCCCAGTTCTGAGACTTTCTCTAACAGCAGAAAAGACCAGCTCCCTTGGAGTTTCCACTCTCAGATGCAGCTGATGGCTGGACTAATTCAAAAACTAGTCTGGCTGCAAAGTGTAGCCATTACCTCATTAGCATTAATTTCCATCTATCACACTCCCCGACCCCTGAAATGGACCACTCAGGGATGGTGGTGAAAGCTCCAATCATTTTTTCAGGATACACCTCTGGCTGGTGCCATTCAGTGATTGCCTATAGGGAGAGCAGACCCAGAGAAGCAGAGAAGGAGGAGTTGTGAGGATTGAGAAAGCTGTTGAGGGAAAAGGATATGAGGACCCAAAGAGGAGAATGGAGATGACCCAGAGGAAGATTGGGAAAACAGGGAGAAGAAATGGAGTAAGCCCAAGACCTTATGAGGACATGGGGACATTCAGCTGATGTTTTTGAAAGACTAGTTGGAGGAAATCATAACCCTCAACCTTGGGGTGCTACACCAGGTTCCCTGCCTTCACATGGTATAGGCCACTAGCAAAAAGACCACCTTAGCTCCTGGAAGGACCTTGGGACCATGCTCAAACACAAGACTTATTGGTTGTGGCTGCTCTCACCTCCTTACAGGCACCACTCAAAGGATGGGGGAGTGTCTCTTCTTCAACCCATGACCTTGTGACATGATGTCTCTCTTCCTGCTCTCCTGTCTCTGCTGAGACTTCCATACTCTCCATGTCTCTCTTCCTGCCCTCTATCTGCCACTTATGAGAAAAGCCACTTTACTAGATCAACTGTGATGAATTCTGGATGGAACAAACCACATACAAAAGGACACTCACGGACATCCTGGTGAATCGCTGAACCCAGCTTACCTTGACTTAATCCTTACATAAGATTCGTCACCTGCCTTCCTGTGTTCTCTGGATTCCATCCCTAGGCTCCTATCCTCTGCCTGGGATTATTTTCCCCTGGTGACCACTACCCCCTCTTTAGGGCCACAATCACCACCAGCTGACCTAGTCCAGGCTCCCACCCCCACCCCAACAGCACTTTCAGTCTTCCTTACCTAACCTGGTTCCTCTTGCTACAGCCCTGCCCACTCACCCCACCCAAGTCCAATTCCCACTGTCCCCTCCAACATACTCTGTCCCTTAAAATGGACTCAGTACAAAGGTAAGCTTTACTAAAATCTCTCTTTAAGTTAAGTCAGGTTAAGTTAACTTAGGATGTAATTCATACGTAAAACTACATTTGCAATGGGGCAGGGAGGCAGAAACATGGAGAGAGTGAAGAATTTCTTCAACTATGTATGAATACTGGTATGGTGCTGTTGGATAAGCACAAGACTGCTAGGCACAAGGGTGGTGGTTCAAACCCATCAGCTGCTCCTTGGAAACATTCTATAGGGTCTCAATGAATTAGAACCAACTCCACAGCACTTAACAACTTGTGGGTATGACCTTTCTAGTCTAATGTGGTCCCCTGACCCACAGCATCAGCATCTTCTGGGAATTTGATAGAAATGCAAATTCTTGAGCACCAATCTACAGAATCAGAAACTCCAGGGATGGGGCTCAGGAGTCTGCTTTAGAAAATTCCAATTCTCACTTGCTCAAGTGTGATGACCACTGTTCTAATCTTATTAGGATCCCTCAGAAAAGAACAGTGGGGTACAATGCTCTGGGAATTACACCTGAATTCTAATTGCTTTCTTCTCTGAGTGATAGTGCCACTGTCTCCTTTTTGTGAGCTTTCCTTGATGTCTTGGTTAAAAAAGGCTAGTGAAACTGAAAGCTTGGTGGTTCAAACCCACCAGCTGTGCCTCCGGAGAAAGATGAGGCTGCCTGCTCCTGTCAAGATTTGTTGTTGTTGTTGTTGTTGTTGTTGTTAGGTGGCTTTGAGCCAATTCCGACTCATGCTGACCATATATACAATAGAACAAAACACTGCTGGGTCATGCACATCCTCAAAATCTTTCCTATGTTTGAACCCATTGTTGCAGCCACTGTTCAATTCATCTCATTAAGTGTCTTCCTCTTTTTTGCTGACCCTCTACTTTGCCAAGCGTAATGTCCTCCTCCAGGGACTGGTCCTCCTGATAAAACATCCAAAGTACAAGAGACAAAGTATCACCATCCTCGCTATGAAGAAGCACTCTGCCCGTTTTTCTTCTAAGGCAGATTTGTTTGTTCAGCTAGCAATCCGTGGCATATTCAATATTCTTTGTCAATAAAGATTTCTAGTCTCGGAAACCCCAAGAAGCAGTTCTATTTTGTCCTTTGCTGTTGTTGTTAAGTGCCGTCTAGTCGATTCTGACTCATGGCTAACCTATAGGATTATCAAGGAGTAGCTGGTGAGTTTCAACTGCCGACCTTGTGGTGTGCAGTCTAGTACTGATCCTACAGCACCCACCAGGTGTACAGATAGAGTTGAGAATTATTAAGGGTTGATATAAGTTAGAATCAAATCAAATCGCTAAAAGTGGATTGGATTAGGTTTGAGTTGTTGTAAAATCTAATCTCAGCCCTGACTTCAGTACCAAACCACTTCAAAAACCTGATCTTTTTGTGAAATATCAGAGAGAATAAGTACTGTCCTTGGAGGAAAACATTAAAAATACCATAGACTACCAGAAGAACAAATAAATCTGTGTTGGAAGAAGTACAGTCAGAATGTTCCTTAGAAGCCAGGATGGTGAGACTTTGTCTCTCATACTTTGGACATGTTATCAGGAGGGATCAGTCCCTGGAGAAGGACATCATGCTTGGTAAAAGGGTCAGCGAAAGAGAGGAAGATCCCCCTGTGCCCCCGCACACACACACCAAGGAGATGGATTGGCACAGTGATGGCAGTGGTGGGCTCAAATGTAACAACCATAGTTTACATGGTACGGGTCCAGGCAGTGTTTTATTCTGTTGTGCACAGGGCCGCTATGAGTTGGAACCAACTCAACAGCTCCTAACAACAGCAAGTATAATCCTTCGCATCCAACAGGTCAGAATAGGAGTTTTGGCTGCATGCCACCAGCCTCAGCTTTGACCTTCTAAAAATGGGGGTTATAATCGTATCTGATTCACAGAGTTGTTAAAAGGATGACTGGTATAGAACAGGTAAGGTGTTCCGTAGAGTGTCTGGTATGATAAACCAAAACCAAATCATTTGCTAATCAAGTCAAATATAACTTATGGCACTCCATGTGTTCCAGAGTAGAACTATGGTCCATGGGGTTTTCAATGATTAATCTTTTAGAAATAAATTACCAGTCCTTTTTTTTCCTTAAGGCATCTCTGAGTGGACTCCAACCTCCAACCTTTCAGTCAGCAGCTCAGCACATAAGCCATTTAAATCACTCAGAGACTTCAAGAAAAGAAAGTAACTAATAGGAATAGCTCTGTTATCGTAGTATTGTTTATCCAAACTTACCATTTGGGCTCCTAATAGAGGACCATCTCAGCCTGTGTCTCATGTGCATTTCAGACAAAGAGAAGGCAATCCTAGGAATGGAGTTGGCTTACCTGTTTTCTTGACTCAGGGAAGTAAAACAAAATTGTCTAATCTTTTAGGATGGCACCACATGACCTTAGGCTTCCTTCTTTTTGTAATTTTATTTCTTTATTTTTACATTGAGCAAGTCGGGAGAATTACATCTGAAATTGCTGGCAGCCCAGAATTCAGTCATCCCTTTACGTCTCAGAGATACCGCACTGCAGTAGGAAATTCCACTCGTTTCAAAATCGGCAGTCAAGAGCCTTATTGTCCTGGGCGGTGGGCATAGCGTGACTCAAATACTGGCAAAATCCCCACCTTCATGACGTTTATAATGGAGGAAATAGATCATAAAAAACATTAATTTCAGGAAAATGTTAACTACTGCGAAGCAAATCAGAGCAAGATAAATGGATAGCAAGGGTTGGAGATGGATGGGGAGGAGGCAGTATTGTTTTTTTGCTATTTTGTTGTTGAAAAGGTACACAGCAAAACAGACACCAATTCAACCACTTCTATGTGTTCACTTCAGTAACGCTGATGATAATTTTCAAGTTGTGCCATTGTTCTCACCTTCCTTTTGTGAGTTATTCCTCCCTGCACCCACCCACCCCCAACCAGGTGCTTTTCTGAAGGTTCAAGTTGCTGTCTTCAATTTCATCTCGGAGTTTGCTTGTTTAAAAGAACACAATGCTCAAGGCAGACATTCTTTGCTAATTAAGCTAAACTATTCTTTGGCTTAAATAAGACCAGGGGATATTTTTGGTTTAATGTTTAAAGATTTTCTCAGGGCAATAGTTTTAGGGGTTTATCCAGCCTTGATGGTTCCAGAAAAGTCTGGATTCCATGAGAATTTGACTTTTTTTTCCCCTCTTTTGATCAGATTCTTCTATAGAATCTTTGATCAAAATGTTCCCTGATTGCCAGGCACCATCTATTCTTCTGGTCTCATGGCAAGAGGCAGTTCATATGGAAGCAATTAGCAGAGGAGGCAATGTTAGAAAGGAGCCCTGGGAGCAAAGCACTGGACTGCCAATCACAATGTTGGCTGTTTAGACATCTTCTGTAAAGATCTGCAGTCTCAGAAACGCTGAGTATATGGGTAGCAATGAGTCGGAATTAACTTGATGGCTGTGGGTTTAGTCAAGGATGGCTGGAGGTGACTCTGAGCAGAGATCTGAGGACAAAAGCTCCAGGCCTTGGGAACAGCCAGTGCACAGCACAGCACCTGGTAACAGCTGGAAGGTCAAGGGATCACCTAGAGCAAAAGAAGGTGTGGTTCAAGAAGTGATGGGTGGTCCCCAGATCACATGGGACCTTGCAGAGTGTCTGGAGGGCAGTGACAGTTGTCACCAATTTGGGGCACAGGACTTCTTCCATTAGTAACTACCAATCAAGTCAAATATAACTTATGGTCACTTTACTGTCACAACTTGCCTAGAAAGAGCAGAGGCTCCGTCACAGACTAACCACTACGAAAGCCTTGACTTGCATGCAATTAATAACAGTGGCAGTCAGCTACTGATGGCTTACATTGTGCCACGTTTTCTGCAAAATGCTTTATACACGTGATCTCACTCATCTTCACAAGAGTCCTATGAGAAAGATACTATCATCATAAACCTTTATCAGATTCTCTGTGCCAGTCCCAGGTAGAGCAGATCCTATAGCTGTTTGTACAATGTGCTGTTTGCGTTTTTTTCAGTATACTCCCTTCTTTAAAAATCTTTCTTTCTCTTACTCCTTAGCTAGTCCATTGAAGTATTTTACTACCCATAAAGGGAGATTTCTCTCTGAGACCATTCTGAATGTCCAGTACAGACTCTAGCAATGGTCCCCAGAGACAGGGCCTTCTGCCAAGTAGGACCATTTGTTTTAAGGGCACCACTTGTAAACCAAGACTTGTGTGAATCATGCTTATGGGAAGTATGCCTGGCCTGACTTAGGGATGCCAGGGCTGGGAGTGAGACTGGCAGGGACCATGATTTAGGAGAGGCAGAGTCAAGTGCAACCAGGTCATTAATGTGGGCGGGACAGGCAGGTATGGGCAGATGGGGTAGATAAAGTGCCATGTTTAAAGGAAGTCATTTTAGATGGTGATCAAGAACCTGGGTGGGGAGCCTGAGAGATTCCTTCATTTATTCATTCTGCTTTCGTGGACCTAGCAATACAGCCCAGTTATCACAGCTAGAACATGTCAGTGGGCTGCAGTCCAGGACTTATGAACTGGACTGCTCTGTTTTGCTAGGTTTTTCCAGGAGCTCAGACTCCTGTTTCAATGGCCCGCCATCCCCTAGAGGGATGTCCTCATGCCTAAATTCAAAGTTGGCATAAATCATCACATCCTTAGAAGGAGGAAAGATAAAGTGGGGGTAGGAGGGTGGCAAGCAATGTCCTCACACAAAGGTCAGCTAGAAGTTACAGCTGTCACTCCATACCCAGTTTGCTAAGACTTGGTTAGAGGACTACACAAAGATTCAAGGACAGCTGGGAACCGTAATCTCCAGTTGGGGAGCTATGTGCCCAGCTAAAACTCAGGAGGATCCAATTGGACAAATGGATACTGGAAACAATTAGCAGCCTCTACTTTTGATTATGTGGACCATGACAAGCTATGAACAACATTGCGAAGAATGAGTATTCCAGAATACTTAATGGTGCTCATGAGTAATCTGTACCTGGACCAAGAAGCACTTGTTCGAACAGAACATGGGAACACTAATGGTTTAAAATTAGAGAAGATGTGCGACAAGGTTGTATTCTTTC